>NW_009934548.1:0-525 GCF_000696875.1 Nestor notabilis
AAGGGGCTGGGTGGCCGCCACCCCGGCAGTCCGTTCTTTCATCATTGGTATGAGGCACAATCCCTGAAGAGCACAGCAGCCGTGTGGCACTGGCGAGTTTTGGCCAAGCAGGAGCAAGGGGTGTGTGGGGGCGACACAGAGGCCGTGCTGGGGTCTAGGGGAGCAGCACGGGGGCCACAGGCGCCGCAGGAGGATGGGGCTGTGCTAAACCTGCACCTCCCCGTGCTGCTTGCCCGCCCCAGCACAGGCCCTGCTGCAGGGTGGGCTCTGGCCCCCAGCCCTGTGGGCAGGAGGGATGGGGCTGAGGGGGGCACAGATAGGACTTGTGGGAAGACACCAAAAAACCCCCAAACCAACACTGCAGAGGGGACAAGGGGCCCAGGATAGCCCAGAAATAACAGAAATACTGAGAACATGGGTGAGAGGAAGAGGGATGCTGGGACTGGCCAGGCACAGGCGCTGGCAAGGCACAGAAGCAGGGGTGAGGGCCAGGGGAGTGGCACTGGCTCAGGCAGTGGAGAGGGG
>NW_009934548.1:537-1602 GCF_000696875.1 Nestor notabilis
CGCTCACCCCGGGGTGAGGCAGGGTCCGTCCCTCCTCCTCAGGTGTTCACTTTGATCCCAAAGTATTTGCGCAGCTGTTCCAGGAAGACAAAGGTGAGGATGGTGTGAGGAATGAGCCGGACAGCAGCGGGAATGAAGCCCTGGAAGGGGAGAGGGAGAAGGGGGAGAGTCAGCACATGCCTGGGCCTGGGCCTCCCCATTAAGGCCCAGGTGCTCAGCACCACCCTGGAGTGGTGAGAGGCTGTGGGCAGAGGGCAGCTTGAGCCCCGGGGAGCTAGGGACTGGGTGTCAGGCAGAGACTGCCACAGTGGTGAGGGAGGCACCGCAGCCATCACTGTGCACTCAGATCTGTGCCATGCATTGACCCCTCTGCTCCGAACACACCAGCTGCACCACTGCTGCATCAGCAGAACTGCAGCAGAAGCTCCAGCACAGCAACCAGTCAGGCTCTGGCAGCAGGGTCCCAGTGCTGCTCCGGGCACTCACCTCTGCTCCGGCACAGCCTGCCCCACTCCACCAGCCCATCCCATGTGGCCCCAGGTAGGTACCTTGTAGAAGGCGAGGGGTCCGAGCTTGGCAGTTTCCATGGCACAGTGTGTAACACCCTAGAGCAAGAGGGACAGAGATGAGGAGGTGGCAGGAGGCAGAGGCCAGCGTGCAGAGGGGACAGGATGGGCTGTACTCACCCGGTACTCGCCCTGGGAGTTCATGAGGCGGGTCTTGAGCACGTCCAGGGGCTGGCACAGGAATGTGGCACATCCGCCCTGGGAAGAGTCAGCAGGTCAGCAGCTCCTGGTGCCAGGGCACCAAAGAAACCCAGAGCTCTGTGCCCGGCCCTGCTCGGCAGGTCCTGCAGCCCTGGCTGCCCCATCCCAGTCCTGCCTCCCTGCACCCAGCCCTGCTCACAGCGATGAAACTGGACAGGAAGTGAGTGAAGATGTTGTCTGACAGCAGCCCAGTGGAGAGAACCAGCTGCTTGGCCTGGTCATAACAGGAGAGCTGTGGAGACATGGCCTGTTAGTGGCACATCCACCCTCCTCATCATGCCAGGGACAGCCCTTGTCC
>NW_009934549.1:0-9844 GCF_000696875.1 Nestor notabilis
CTTCTCACTCTTGGAAGGGACAGAGCGCTGAGGCGCGAGGCCCCTCCCATGACACATAATTCATGAGGGAACACGCCCCCCTGATCCATATTAATGAGCAGCGCCACAGACAGCAACGGCCACGCCTCCGCGTTGGCCACGCCCCTCTGTTTAATATTAATGAGCCTTCGTATATAAAAAGGAGTCGCTTCCTCAGCGGTCGGTGTCTCTGTTTGGCGAGTCTGGAGCGAGGGTTCTCGGTGGAGGTTGATGTTCCCTGCGAGCACGGCTGCCCCATCCCTGGCAGTGTTCAAGGCCAGGTTGGACACAGGGGCTTGGAGCAACCTGCTCTAGTGGGAGGGGGGGCCTCCCCCAAAGGACTGGAGGAGCTTTAAGGTCCCTTCAACCCAAGCCGTTCTATGCTCCTTCAGGAAACTCTTCTCTAGGGCATAGCCTGCCATAGCGATGGTCCTCCACAGATGGTGTGGGGGTTTAAGGTTTTATTTCAGCCGTGAGGAACGTTTCGGTGATGGGTGTAATCTGCCTTTCACGGAGCTGCCTCCAATGCCTGTGTTCTGCAGGGGGTTTGGGACCTTATCGCAGCCCCTGATGGCCTCCAGCTGCATCCACCCTCCTGCTCCTCCGCCAGCAGCACCGAGTGGTGGCTCTGAAAAGCAGTCACAGGCACCATAGAATCCCAGGCTGGTTTGGGTTGAAGGGAGCTTAAAGCTCCTCCAGCCCCAACCCCTGCATCCCTTGCTCATGTCCATGCCACTCTGTCTGGCTTATTTCCAAAGCCTGGCTCTTTGCTGTCTCCTCTTCCCTGTCTGGAAGCACATCCCTTCTACACCACCTCTGTTTTGCAACCTCTTTCCCACACCCTCCCTTTCCTACCCCCAAACGAGGATGATTAAAGGTGATTTTGCATCTCTTCCTCTGAGGCTGCTCCATAGGAAGTGGCACCTCTCAGGAAGAAAAGAGTTCAAAGCCTTTCCCTCTCAGTAGAAGCAGTTCCTTAAATCCTCAGTGTTCCACAAGCTCTGCTCCGTGTTTGCTAATTGCTCAATGCTGCAGGCCAGGCGCTGACGGGCTTCCTTCAGGAATGACTGTTCCTTGTGGGAAGCCTCTGAGGAGTGTTTGTTCGATGGGGTTAATGAGAAATAACCATCTTTGCAGCACTAAAGCTTCAAACGCTGACAGCAGCGATGTCCCTGCAGCTGCAGGGACTCATATAGCACCACGGGTAGGAGTGCGGCTTCCGAAGGTGTTTAGCCTGGGTTCTTAGAGTGGGTAAGGAGGACTTGTGGGTCTGATGGCTTCTTAACCAGGCTGGGGGTAGAAACAGCTCTGGGGAACAGCACAAGAGGGACGTGGAGCTGCTGGAGCGAGGCCAGAGGAGGCCCTGGAGCTGCTGCGAGGGCTGGAGCAGCTCTGCTCTGGAGCCAGGCTGAGAGAGCTGGGCTGGGGCAGCTGGAGAAGAGAAGGCTCCTCAAGGGGACACCTTAGAGCAGCTCCAGGGCCTAAAGGGGCTCCAGGAGACCTGGAGAGGGGCTTTGGACAAGGGATGTAGGGACAGGCCAAGGGGAATGGCTTGAACCTGCCCGAGGGGAGATTGAGATGAGCTCTGAGGCAGAAGCTCTTCCCTGTGAGGGTGCTGAGGCGCTGGCACAGGGTGCCCAGAGGAGCTGTGACTGCCCCATCCCTGGCAGTGTTCAAGGGCAGGTTGGACACAGGGGCTTGGAGCAACCTGCTCTAGTGGAAGGTGTCCCTGTCCGGGGCAGGGGTTGGAGCTGGAGGATCTTTAAGGTCCCTTCATCCCAACCCATCCATGACTTTATTACATACCTCTATGATAAGTAAAGGAAGAAATCTCAAATGCCAGCGCAGCTCAGAGAACATGTTTCTTCTCACAGTGCTGGCCCCAGCCATGGTCCTACTTTGATACCTCCAGCTGCTGCCCCTCTGCTCTCCATCAGCAGCAGTCCCCCCAGGACACTGCCTTCTACACATTCATGGCATGCAAGAACGTCTTCCTTAGCCCTCAGCTTGGCCAGCTTGACTCTATGCTTCATTTACTTCTCCTGGGAAGACCAAGGCTGCATCAAGTCTGTGGGTGGCCTTATTTTACAGTCAAACACAGGTCTTCCCTTTCTGTACGTTGCCTGAAACACAGGTTCTAGTAGTGCTTGGGCTGGATGTCACCCTGATGGCATCTATACTCCGGCTCTGGCATTGCAGGTTTCTATATGCAGGAGCTTGAATCAGCTCAAAGAACTGATTTTTGGGGCATTTTTAAGCCAGCCTCGGGTTCAGAATCTCCCTCCAGAGGAACTTGGTGCTTTCTTTGGCACAGGAGCCAGTGCAGAGGTTCCTGTCTGCCTGGCTCCATCACATTCTCACCACTCCTCCCCTAAGGCCACCCCTTTCCAGCGGGGTCAGTCCACACCAGCACCCCTGGATTCGCAGTGTGCAGGGAGGGGGAACCAGGGAACATCAGAGGAGGCAGAGCCTCTGCACTGGTTGCTATGGAAATCTCTTGTGCTTTTCTGCTTCTCATCTCTTCACTGGGGCACTAAACCAATCTGTCTTTGCACCACATTCGGTGCCAGGCCCCTCTCTGCTGAAGGCTCTCAGTTACCCTGACACTGGGGTGGCTGCAGAAACAGAGGTGAAGCCCCTGGCTGTATGTTCAGAGGGAAGGTTTAGGCTGGATATAAGGAGAGCTTTGGGCCTCCTTGGAAGAGTCATGGTTGGAGAAATGACGGGAAGATCCATGCCCAAGAAACAGCCTCTAAATGGGTTCCAGGGACTTGCTTGGGGTCATCATCTACCTGCTATCCCACCACACTTCTATCTTTAGCTGTGTCTAGTTTAGCTGTTGAATGAACAGGAGGGTGTCAGTGTATCCTGACCATTGGGGGGATCCACAAAATGCCAATTGATGGAAAAGCTGATTTCCAGGGAACAAATAATTGTAGTGACTTTGTTGAGATGAATGATGAGGTGAAGGAGGCAGCGGGTTGGTGCTGGGACTGCTCTTAGTCCATCAACTCAGGTGCGTGTCCTGTAGATGCTGCAGCTAAACAGACTCAGATGGGGCACGTCATCCCCATGGACACTCTGGCACCCCACAAACTGGCTGCTCCCCAGGATCACCCTGACCTGGGAGCTGGGGCCTGCAGAGCCCTCGAGGAGGGGGACAGACAGCATGGGAAGAGGGGATGGTTCCCCACCAAAGCCACTCATGGGACAAGCTGCTGTGCAGAGCGTTAGCTCCCTGTAGAGGTCCTTGCAGCAGGCGATTTGGAAAGAGATCTCTGGCAGCTATTGTCCCACATAGCTCCTGAGCATCCAGCCCCCTTGGACAGGAGTTGGTTTCTGTGTCTCCAGTTTGTCTTCTGGCCCAACTCCCTGCAAGGAGAATGGCTTGAACCTGCCAGAGGGGAGATTGAGATGAGCTCTGAGGCAGAAGCTCTTCCCTGTGAGGGTGCTGAGGCGCTGGCACAGGGTGCCCAGAGAAGCTGTGGCTGCCCCATCCCTGGCAGTGTTCAAGGGCAGGTTGGACACAGGGGCTTGGAGCAACCTGCTCTAGTGGAAGGTGTCCCTGCCCGGGGCAGGGGTTGGAGCTGGAGGAGCTTTAAGGTCCCTCCAACCAAACCACTCTGGGGTTCTAGTTCAGGACATGCGGAGCACAGCGCTGGCCTGCAGAGGGTATCCTAAGCCTGTGCAAGGCTCCAGCCTCGCATCCCGCCGCCCCAAGCCAAACCCTCTGCCTTGCCCAGCCTGCGGGGATCGTGCCTCTGCTCCTCAGCCCTCCCGAGGAGCTGGCAGGGTTCTGCCACCACCGTTTCTCTTTGTGGTCCTCCCAGTGCTGATACCAGCCCTGGCCAGACACTTGCCATGGGTGCTGGTGGGGATGTGTTGCCGTGGAGACAGGTGATAAGGACAGACCCGTGGCACTGTGCTCCCCATTCTCCTCTCTGTCCTTTCCCCTTCCTTTGCCCAGCCTCTCTTCACCCCTCTCACTTGGTTGCTGATCTCCATCCCTGGAGGGGAGTCTCTTACTATCCCCTATTACTGGTTTGCCCTGATTATAGACTATAGATTATATATATTTACCATGTGTTGGTCTTAGAATCACAGAATCAACCAGGTTGGAAAAGCCCTTTAAGCTCATCCAGTCCAACCATTCCCAGCAGTGCCAAGGCCACCACTGACCCCTGGCACTGAGGCCTCGGCTCCACGGGCTGTGAACACTTGCAGGGACGGTGACTCCAGCCCTGCCCTGGGCAGCCTGTTCCAATGCCTGAGCACCCTCTGGGCAAGGAATTGTTCCTCAGCTCCAGCTAAGCCTGCCCTGGGGCAGCTCTTGTGCTTGGCAACAACCTCAGATGCTAAGAAAAACACCATTTGCCCATCCCAGGCTGGGCTATGCGGTTCTGTTGGTAAATTGTCTTTTTAAGCCTCATCAGTCACTGACTGCCTTCAACCCCCAAAGGTGCAGCTTTAGAGCTCTTGAAAGCCCTCCAGCACTGCGATGCCCTGCACCTCACTGCAGTGAGTATGGCTGTTTGGACAGGGATCAGACCTTCTCGGTTGCTGGCACGTGCTCTGGCAGCGTTTGACTGGAACCTATCACAGTTCCACAAAGCCCTTGGGAACACACTTTGCATTCACAGTGCTGCAGCAAATTGTGTTGCTCCCAGCATGGGTCCTGCAGGTCTTTAGATTGCCATAGGGTGATAGGTGTAAAGGCTGCTCCTCCTTTGGGTTGGAGGGACCTTAAAGCTCCTCCTGCTCCAACCCCTGCCCCGGGCAGGGACACCTTCCACTAGAGCAGGTTGCTCCAAGCCCCTGTGTCCAACCTGCCCTTGAACACTGCCAGGGATGGGGCAGCCACAGCTTCTCTGGGCCCCCTGTGCCAGCGCCTCAGCACCCTCACAGGGAAGAGCTTCTGCCTCAGAGCTCATCTCAGTCTCCCCTCTGGCAGGTTCAAGCCATTCCGCTCGCACTGTCCCTCCATCCCTTGTCCAAAGCCCCTCTCCAGGTTTCCTGGAGCCCCTTTAGGCCCTGGAGCTGCTCTAAGGTGTCCCCTTGAGGAGCCTTCTCTTCTCCAGCTGCCCCAGCCCAGCTCTCTCAGCCTGGCTCCAGAGCAGAGCTGCTCCAGCCCTCGCAGCAGCTCCGGGGCCTCCTCTGGCCTCGCTCCAGCAGCTCCACGTCCCTCTTGTGCTGTTCCCCAGAGCTAGATGCAGTATTCCACATGGGGTTGGTCTCCTCCACCTCCCAAGGCCTTGAGCCCACACATGCACTGGGCAGGAGTGTAAGACTCCTAGTTCTGGCCCATCCTGCTCAACATCCCTCCTCCCTGTAAGCACAGAAGCCACCAGAAGGTACAGAGGGACATTTGGACACTGAGGGCTGATGCCTGGGTGGCTTTGGTCCCTGCTGGTCCCCCTGGGATGCAGAGATGGGCAGCTGGATGGGGAGACAGAACATCTGTCCGAGCTGCAGAGCCAATCGTGTCTCCTTGTATGATGCCCCAGGAGCTCCTCTCACTGCTGGCTCTGTAGCTTCCATCAAGGTGGGAAAAAGAGAGCTGGCAAAGACCCTTCAGGCTGAGCCTTGCTGTGGTTTTATGCTGTTCCTTCTCCTGCATTAAACCAGTGGTGGAGTAACTGTAATTCACAGCAGTGAAACCACGGGAAAGGAGCTATGTCCTTCCCATGACTGATGCTGTAACCTTAAGCTCCTCACTGGGCTCTCTGCACACACCTCTGCAGCCAGACTCCTGTCCCATCCCGACCCGGGCCTTGGCTTTGGTTCAGCGATGGCAGGAGATGTGTCTCCCAGCTAGAAGTGAGCACTGGATGTCTCCTGGAGCTGCAAGGAGACACCTTGCTGCGAGCATCAGCACCTCCTCGTGGTGCAGCAGCTCAGGGAGCTGCCTCTGGCTGCAGTTCGAACAGACACCACTGCACCCAGCGTCTCATTCCCTGCTCCCATCCTGATGGGAGCTCCTCCTCAAGGCATCTTTGTCTGGGGATGTTCAGGCAGAGCGTTCACCATGGAGCAGGCCCGGAGATTGCTCTGCCCAATGGAGCAGGGATGAAATTCAGCCTCACTCAGGAGTTCTATCGTGTGTCACGCCTTGAACTACAGAGACTGTCTGCAGAGGACATCCCCCAACCTCTCCTGACACAGGGAGCCCAGAGAAGCTGTGGCTGCCCCATCCCTGGCAGTGTTCAAGGCCAGCTTGGACACAGGGGCTTGGAGCAACCTGCTCTAGTGGAAGGTGTCCCTGCCCGGGGCAGGGCTTGGAGTTGGAGGAGCTTTAAGCTCCCTTCAACCCAAACCAGGCCGGGTCCCAGCTTCCCCCCATCTTAAGCCAGCTCCCCTCGTCTCCCTGTTCCTCTCATTCCCGGTGCCCCGCACGTTTTGCTGGCAGTGCCTCTGTTTTCTCCTCCTGCCTCGATAAGGATATTAAAGGGGTTTGAGTAAACAGCTCCCACAGGGAACAGCTGGCACCTCCTCTCTCAGCTCTTCCCTGACTTGAAAAGCCCATTTGTAGCGTAGCTCTGCAGGCAGGTTATGAAAGTGCTTAGAAAAATGGGGACATGAAGCCCAGTCAATGAAGGTATTTTGTGTCTCTGCTCTAACAGCACCAGCTGAAGTCAGGACTGTAGCTCCTGGCCCCCCATCAGGGCTAAAACTGATGGGGAAGTCCAGCCATGTCCTAAGTGCAGACCCAGGAGTTAAAGACCAGCCTTGTCAGGAGCAAGGTGCTGTGTTACATCTCTGTTGGGTCTCATAAAGAATACATTCACCCCTTGGCAAAACCAGGGCTCTTTATCTTCATCTGTGAAGGAATCCGTCTGACAGTTCCGTACTGCCAACATCAATCCATCTGCCACCATGAATCAGGCTCCAAAAACCATGGGATTGGCTTGGAAATAGGAAAACTTGGGTGCTTTTTATTTGTCTTCTGGTTCCTGAGCCTTTGGGTCAAACCCCTTCATGTTTGTTGGACTATTAAGAGCACAAGACGATGCCTTTTGGGTTATTTTGGGTTTTTTTCAGGTGAAAACTGAGATTCTCATACAAACTCCTGAATAAACAACATGGGCTCCAAAAACATTCCTCCCCACGAGGACCTGGTGTCAGCATTGTGACCTGGCCAGGCTGCAGGCTGGAGGAGCTGCTTTCCATACCTTTCCCTGGAAGTCTGCAGCCCGGCACCCCTGATGTTTGATCATAGAATCACAGAATCCCGGAGTGGTTTGGGACGAAGGGACCTTAAAGCTCCTCCAGTCCCACTCCCTGCCCCGGGCAGGGACACCTTCCACTAGAGCAGGTTGCTCCAAGCCCCTGTGTCCAACCTGGCCTTGAACACTGCCAGGGCTGGCGCAGTCACAGCTTCTGTGCCAGCGCCTCAGCACCCTCACAGGGAAGAGCTTCTGCCTCAGAGCTCATCTCAATCTCCCCTCGGGCAGGTTCAAGCCATTCCCCTTGGCCTGTCCCTCCATCCCTTGTCCAAAGCCCCTCTCCAGGTCTCCTGGAGCCCCTTTAGGCCCTGGAGCTGCTCTAAGGTGTCCCCTTCAGGAGCCTTCTCTTCTCCAGCTGCCCCAGCCCAGCTCTCTCAGCCTGGCTCCAGAGCAGAGCTGCTCCAGCCCTCGCAGCAGCTCCGGGGCCTCCTCTGGCCTCGCTCCAGCAGCTCCACGTCCCTCTTGTGCTGTTCCCCGGGGCTGGATAAGGGCTGCAGGGGGGGTCTCCCCAGAGCACAGCAGAGGGGCAGGATCCCCTCCCTGAGCTGCTGCTCATGCTCTGGGGGTGCACCCAGCACACGGGCAGTTTTGTTGCTGCCTTCTCTTCAAACCCTGCTCTGCAGTTTGTTTAGAAGGTGTGTGGTCACCTCAGGATCGCTCTGATTAGCCTTGAAATGCAGCAGCGAGGCCACTGCTTGTGCTTTCTGCAGACAGTAGGTGCCAGACAACGTATGGATCAGCTCTGGGTTACAGGTCCTACGTTCCCCTGCAGTGAACTGGTCCTGCAGCAGAATCATGCTCTCAGTTCTCGGGGAGGCACCTATTGGTACCTAAGGTACCTAAGTGGTACATGCATTTCTGGAGTAGACCTGTGATGATCCCAGCCCCATCTCCTGCTCTGCACACAGGGATGTGCTCTTTGAGGATCACAGATATCCCCCTGCAGGAGAGTCGAGGTGGGATGAGGTCTCGTCTCCACTTGCTAGCTGCGGTTTGGTGGTGACCAACTTCTTCCCTAAAGGTGGGTGCAGAAACACACCTTGACTTCTTGTGCTCAGCATCTTAAAGAGAAAACAACAAAGCTGATGATTTAAAGTGTTATTAAACCAGGTTTCTTACTACAAAGGAGATTTCCATCATATCCAGCTCCAGGAACCACGTGCAGATGTGCTTTGGTACAGGGGGATGTGTTTGCCTCCTGGGACAGGACTAGAGACAGGCAGAAAGGAGAGATGGATGGAAAGAAGAGGTTTTGCTGCAGAAATTCCCCTTGGCTGTTTTTCTCTCTGAGCCAAATGGGGCACATGGCTGCTGTGACCAGGATTAGGGGCTTGGGGACACCTCGGAGCTGTTGGCAGACTGGTGGCTTGGTGCCACTCTAAGTGGGTTGGCATTAGGCATGAAGATCTCAAACCCTGGAAAACCCAATCCCCAGCTTGAATTGATGGAGGAAAGTAGTAACTAGGCTGATGGAGGAGATCTTGGTCACTTGGTACCAAAGAGACCACAGTGATGATGGCCTCTCTCCAGTCAGTTGTGTGAGGAAGCTGAAGGAGATGAGCAGAAGAGAGAAGACCCCATCGCGTAGAGATGAAGCCATTTGCAAAGCAGAAGCCTGCAAGGTCTGGAACCTCCATCCAAGCCTGTCTGATGGGGAAGATGGGCATGAAGGTGTTCAACGCTGTGTTAAAACTCGTATGTCTTCTGCTGATTAAGCATCTTGCTCTAAGTACCCCTGGAAGTGTGAGTTGTGAAGGTGAAACCCACACAAAAATGGGCTTTGGGTGTCTAAGGAAGCTGCAGGAACCCATCTCCACGATGAACTGGCTCTGGGTTATTCTGGCCATGGGAAGCAGTGCTGTGCAGTGGACACGGCTGCTCAGGGAGGATCCAGTGCTGCCCAGCTTCTCCATGAGGGAGAGTGGAGAGCAGAGCAGGCATGGCAGCCAGAGCACGGCTGGCAGCCAGAGCTGGACCACTTCATGCAGGATCTGGGGAGCAGCGAGAATGGAAGCAACATAGAGGTGACTTCTCCAGAGGTGACTTTCCAACTGATGATGTTTCATGCCGAGCAACTCCATGCTGTGGAGATGAAGGATGGCCAAGGTGCAAGTGCTGCTCTTCACTCTGCTTGAGGAGGATCTGGGATCATGGCTTGGAGGTCCTGCAGGCAGGGGCTATGCTGGTCATCTAAGGTGGCTTTATGCAGCTGGAGGGATGTAAAGCAGCTGGTGAGGAGAATGGGTTCAACTTGCTTTGTCTCACTGAAACCCCTGTGGGTATGGGGTGGTTGGCTGCACCCCACTACCCTGGAAGGGCAGGATCCCAGCCATGAAACTGGGAAGGGAACTGGGCTTTATTGGGAAGGGAGTCAGCGCACTGGGCACCTCAGTGGCAAAGCAGAGCCCTGGGAGAGGAGGCTGAAGCTCTGATTTCTGCTTTACATCCCCTTGGAGCTGGGGATGCTCAGGGCTGTGCCAGGCCAGGGGATGGGATAAGTGCATCTGCGTGGGCTCAGCCCTGGTGTGGAGGTATAAACCTCTCCCGAGAGGCCTAAAGCATCTCCTAGAGGGGCTCAAACCTCTCCCTGGGGGCTCGAGCAT
>NW_009934550.1:0-792 GCF_000696875.1 Nestor notabilis
TCTTTCAAAGCAAGGGCTTTGAGCTCAGGGTATCCCACCTTCCTCCGCTAACCCTGTGTTCATGGCACTGTGCTTCAGGCTTCCAATTTCATTCTGCATCGATGGACTATACAAATGGCTTCACTTCCCTCTCCCTCCCTTGCCCCCTGTGCACCCTCTATGCTCCCTCACAAAAAGCTTTTGGGGGATTTTCCCTTTTTGCAAGGCCAACCTTTCTTCACAGAGGAGACCCTTCTGGTTGGCAAGATGGGCACTGTGATCCCTCCAGGCTTAAAGCCACACTTCTCTGGAGCAATCTGCTTCTTTCGACGCCGACGCCGCTTCAGCTGATGAGCTGCAAGAGCCAACGCAACCGTCCCGAGAGCTGTAGCAAACAGCACCTTACGCAGGCCTGGAGAGAGCCGCAGCTGAGAGAAGACAGACTTTAAACACAAAAGATAGGAAAGAGCAACAATGAAAAACCAATTCCACCACCCTTTTTTGGTTTTAAAGCAGTCTTAAACATAAGATATCTTTGGCATTCCCCTTCCCACCCACAAAACACAGTCCCTACTACACAACTAAGACTTAGAGAAACTGTGGAGCAGCACAGGAGAACCTGGAGAACTTGGTCTCAATCCCTACTGCCAAAACACGTCACAGATTTGCACACAGCCTCTAAGAGATGCAGTCCAGGCTACCCAAATTCAGCTCCGAAACCCTGGTATGTAGCTCAGCTTTATTGCTCCAGGTGTTGTGTTACTACAGGTGGGAAATAGATTACTCTTCTTTAAAACAGAAATCTTTTTTTTT
>NW_009934551.1:0-23533 GCF_000696875.1 Nestor notabilis
CCGTAATCCGTCAAATACTTGTCTCCGGCCTTAACCACCAGATACTTCCAAAGTATCTCCAAAGACTCACATTACATCCCATATCCTTCAAAACATAGAGACTATAGTTGTCCTTTGTGACTTAAAGATCTCTCTTTAGACCTTTTTTTGCTAGCACCTCCTGTTAGAATCATAGAATCATAAAATCAACTAGATTGAAAAAGACCTCTAAGATCATAAAGTCCAACTGTTAGGACTGCCAAGACCACCACTAAACCACGTCAGTGATGGCCTCATCTACACGTTTGTTGCTGTTTTCAGCATACACATCACCAATACTCACTGCAACAGCTGCTCCCGCCCAACCAGCCACCGATTTCACCAGAGAAAAGGCAAAAGCCAACTGCTATGTTCATGGAAGCACCATTGCATCCTGCTACTTCCCAATGATTTTATGTATTAGATTCACCGCCGGCTTCCTGAACAGGTCGTTTTTATAAATTCGTAGAAGCCAGGCAATTAGTTGCAGTCAACAGGGTTTGCAATTAACGAGTGATCTGTAGGTCTTTAGCTACTGAGATGACCTGCAGCAGAGCATGGCATTAAGCACCCTCAGGGAGCGCTCCACTGCGGCGGTTGTGCTGAGTGATGATGCGCTGACCTTGCAGCCCCAGTCCCCCTTTTCAAACCTGTGTGGGGATTTGCACTGTGAAGGCCCACGACAGTGCAGGTGCTTATAATAGTGCTGATGGGAGCCATTTGTGTGGCTTCTTGCTTAATTACAACCTACTGAACGAGCAGTGAGTACAAATACCTCCAGCTTAGCTGCCTGTAGCTGAGCATGAGCTTGGGGGGCAATACAGAGAAAAACGTGGGTTCAGCACTAAAGTGCTTAGTTGTGAGCTTTTTTTTTTTTTTTTTTCCTTCATGTTATTCAGACTGGAACTTTAAAATTTACAGCTCTTTTGCTAATAGTGTTTTGCTGCTTTGGGAAAGAACCTGATGTTTTGGTGAGTGCTTTTCAGGTTTTTCCGTGCTGGCTTCATGTGCTGACTTTAGCTGTTCCTTTACCTGTGGTCTCTTACCCTTGTTATGCCTGAGCTTTTATGTTGAAGGGCTTTGTTCTGTTTTGTTTATTCCCTAAGGCATCTCACCAGCTGAGACATGTACCTTGTATTAGCTTTAGTAGTCTTTTCTACAGACAGCTAAGGTTAAAGCTCCTTGTCTGAGTACATAATGTAACTGCTGAAGGAATGAGCTTTCTGTTGCTTTCTTTAGGCACAAGGGCATGTTCAGACAGGTATTGCAGCCCTGGTTACTACAGGAAAACTTCTGCAAGGTGTGATGTGGTATCTTGGTGCATCTCCTGGCTCTGTATGTGCCATTAAGGCACGTCGGTGAAAGGAGACTGTAGAAAGCAAACTACCTTCTTAAGATCGGGTTGTGTCCTCTACTGTTTCTTGCTCCTTGGTTAAGTGAAGGCATCATCTTGGTCGGTTTTTCTCAGGATGTGAGTACATGCATCCCAAATAAATGCCTCTGTCTGTTTTCTGTGCTTATGACTGAAGATTGGCCTGTGCTGCAATGTTTTACCAGTTAGAATGGCAAAACAGTGCTAGTGCTAGCTTAAATGTTTGCAGTAGCAACAGTGTGCAGCTGAGGTATTCTGCGCTTTGCCTGGACTTTTGAAAACACAAGTGCTTAAATGCCTCTAGAGGTGATGTCTTTCACCCCAGCACATCTGTTTTATCTAGTAGGTGCAAGTAGAATATCGTAACTTGGTTGGACATTGATTCATGTCAGTGCTCTAGCCTGTAACTTATCTAGAAAGATACTGATGTAAATTGTTATTGTTGGGTGGTGATAGGCTTTAAACACTTTCGTTTGGAAAAGATGACATAGAAAGGCTTCTCTGAGTGATTGCCTTCTTGGAAACAGAAGATTGCCTTTTGATTCCCATTAAAAAAAAAATCAATGTTACTTGTGAGCTATGTTCTGTGTTGTCTAAAGACCATAAAGGAAGGTAGTTGGATTTTTTTTTTTTCTTAACAAAACAAATCTATTACAGAGTCATAGATCAGCAGATGCTGCAGCTGTTTGCCTTGGGGGTTGCAGTAAGAGCAGTATTCTCATGGGTAATTCTAGCTCAGATGCTTGAGCTAGAAATAGTGTGTTGCTGTTGTAACAGAAGGCATTTATATACCCTGAAGGGATGATAGGTAACGCAACCCCAAAATCTGGATAATCTGTTTCCTACCCTGTCCTACTGCTTGGGGTGTTGATCCCATGGGAAGATGTAGTACAAGTGCATAAAAAGTTATGCCTTTCCTGTTTCTAAACTCACATCCTCAATGCAGGATGCATAGGAATACAGATCCAAGTGTATTTGAAACACAAGAAGTTAAGAAATGAATGGTTTGTTGTGGCACTGGATGCTAGTCTGTCTGCCCACAGAGGAACCCCACTGTGGGCATCAAGTCCCTGTGGAGAGCCAGGCTGTGTAAGCAGCTAAGGCCTTTGTAGGA
Source organism: Nestor notabilis (assembly GCF_000696875.1). Taxonomy (NCBI): domain Eukaryota; kingdom Metazoa; phylum Chordata; class Aves; order Psittaciformes; family Psittacidae; genus Nestor; species Nestor notabilis. The sequence goes on from NW_009934551.1 coordinate 2,505, forward strand.
CACCAAGAACATTTCAAGGGCAAAGACCTGTAATCAAGCAGCTGAAGGAGTGGGATGCTGTGACAGCACAAAAACAGTGTGTAAAACATGTTGCTCTGTTATTGAAACTGTCTCTGTGCAAGATAAGGCAGTGTCTGTAGGTAACTGGAGCTAGGCAGAGGAATCAAGGCTGAAGTAGAATGGCTTGTCTTGGAGTGTGTGAAGTAAATGACATGTAACCAAGAGGAACCAGGAATTGAAGCAACTCTTGCAGGGTAGAGCCTTGCAAAGGCCACCTGCACTGTATCAGTAATACCATGTAAGGCTGAGATTGCCTAGGTAACAATATCAGAAATGCCAGATTCTGTTATGGATGTAGCAAAACTGAGACCAATTGGGAAGGACTAATCAGGGGTGGGTTGCCTATTTAGGAGGAGACTAGTGGAAGGGAGGCAAGAGCATGACAAAAAAGGTGGATCCTGAAATGAAAGAATAAGGTATAAAATGAGATGAAAGAATGAAGGTGGGAGCAGCTGACTGCAGGAGCACAAACATGTATGCATGGTAGTGAAGTCTGAAGACTGGAATGCTGGCGTGATGCTCCTTGGACAAGCTGCTGGACTCTCCATCAGCTCTATCTTGCAAAGACTCGTTGTGGGAGGGCAGAGCAAAGAGGGGTAGGCTTGCACTCAAGTACTAAGTGTTGTGGGAGGGGTGACACACTTGTAACTCGATAGCACTTTTATGTGCTTCATAAGAGACGATTAGTAGCATCATAGTTGTGTGTACAAGGATATAGGTAATCATGGGTACTAATGGTGTGTTAAGGAAGCTGTTGATCACTTGGCTAATGTATTGATGTGAGTGACTGCTAAAAGTTAGTCCCCTGACTGCCATCTGAAGGGGATCAGCTGGGCAGAAGTGCTATCTGGGATCCAGGGTCTCCTAATTTGGGCTAATTGATACTGAGATCTCTTTGAAGAAGAGACTCTGTGGATGAAAATGATGGATATCAGGTGAACTCTCGAGTGAGAGAAAGTGGCTCTGTGCAGGCTGTGTTTGAATATGGAGGGGATCATTTGGACTGTGAATGCTATAAAGTGCAGATTAAAATATGCTTAATGAAAGAAAGTAATGTCTAGGTACAGAGCTGCATCTGGAAAAGGGTTTAGATGAGGAAAAAGATGGTGGCTTTTTGGATCCTGAGGCACAGGGCACAGAGATTCAAATCTTAGGTGAGGAAGACCTCTGATGCAAAGGGTGCCTGGGGTGGTTACTAGGATGAGACTGGTGGTGGGAGCTCTAATAACACAGAAGTTGGGCTATGCTGAAAGCAGGGCAAGTCAAGAAAGGAGAAAGCTTGGAGTGTGCCCAAAATCTAGGCCTTGGTGCAGCAGACATCCATACCCAAGGAGAGGCTGAAGGGGTAATGGTGTCAGGCAGGGTGGCTTCCAGAGCCCTGCCTGCTGATGCTGTCATCCTGTGGTAACACTCACCATGGCTTATTCTTGGCAGTGCAGCTGTTTCAGACCTGCTGTGTTACTCAGCAGCTGCAGTGAGAGCAGGAGTGGCTGCTCCAAACCTCTCTGTCGCCACCGAGTTGCGTTTTGACTGCTATGTGAGCGGAGTTATGCACGGGGTGGTTTTTAGGTCATCGGAGTCAAGTGAAGACTTGCTCTGCAATGACTAGGGCTTTCTCTCATGTTTTGACCTCGTACAGAGTCTGGGCTTTTCACAGACCTCAGAAATAGATGCCAGACCCAAACCAGATTTCAGTGCTTTCTGGGAATGCTGCTCTGAACAGCTGAAACAGATCCACTCCCTCTTCAAAGTGCTTATGTAAGGGGTGACTGACTGTAATATGCATTAACTGCTATTTCCGCAGTCGCTAGTGCCAGTTGGAGCTCTTTTCTTTGGTGCTCTAGTAAAAGCAGGGTGAGGATTGGAGTCTTCTGGCTTAAGAACTTAAATCCTCCTTCTTGGCTGAGCTGAAGAGGGTATTCATGGTGCAAGAGCTGGGAGCAGTCCTGAGCCCATCTCTTGAGGGGAGGGAGTTGGTGTGTCTGAAGTCTTTGAGGCTGCCTGTAGCAAAAGGAGCCCTGGTATCAGTTGTGCTCATGGGATCTTTTCAGTTGGTTTGGGCAGCTGTAAGAATCTGGACACTGGAGTAGTTCCTGATGGAAAGGTTTCCCCTGTGGTGTGGGGAGAAGTAGAGTCAGATCCCCAGCATTGCTGGGGAATTCCTCAGGCTGGGTGAATGGTGTGCAGAGGGGATAAGGCTGCTTGCAGGCTTTCTTCCATGCCAGTTGTACCACTCAGTGTGACAGAGGTGCAAACGTGCTGCTTCCTGGCTGGAAAGCCTTGTAGACCAGCATTTTTTTGCGCTCTACAAAGCTCTATGTGTTGGTGCCCTGCAGCTCAGGGCTGTTCCTGGCTCCTCAGCTTTGCTCAAAGCCTAATCTTCTGTTAGCTTTAGAGATGAGAGGTGAAGGAATTGGTCTGCTGTGGAAACCTGGGCTGCTTGTCCTGCTGTCAAGGTGAGGTGTCCCCCCTGAGCTGCTGCTTCTGTCCGGTTCTGCACCCTGGGGACACAAGGAGGGGGGCCCACAGCTATCTCCATCTGCTGCTTTCTTTGATCCCACCAAAATAGCTTTTCTATTTCCATGTTAGTAAAACCACGCAAACCTGCCTGGATTGGTGGGTTTCTCCTGTTTCTACTAATCTCTGCTTCTAATATCTATCAAAACTTTTCCACCTTGTAGCTTTGCTGCTCTTTGTGGAGTCATTGCTTTCATTTAAAGTTCCTGCTCTTGTCTGCAAAGCCCTTTTCTTTCTTGTGGGCTGTTCTCGAGCTGCTTTCAGTATTAGTTATCTTTCTTTACATGTTACCACTAGACAGTACAAGGGATGGCAAAGAGCCTCACCCCTTTTTCTGAGAAGCAGAGGCTGTGTTCTGCCTCGCCAAACTTTCCATCTACAAATACCTAAGTGAGGATCAGTGTAAGAAGACACTGGTGTGTACCCAGCTTCTGGTATGCAGTGCCAGCTCTGCCTGCAGGAAGCAGGTTATTGCTATGTGCACTGTGGCATGAATTGCATGCAGAAACTTGTGACCATGGTGGCACTTGTGGCTCAAGTGTGAAGCAGAGAGTTTCTCCTGATCTCCTGCTGTGCTACCCCAGCATTGGAGCTGGCAGGCTGCTGTGCTGGTCCAGGCTGTGCTATGGGCCACCACAGAGGCCCCAGCAGTGCAGTGTGTGAGCAGGAGTGAGACAAAAACTTCCTCTCAGCCCATCACACAGCATCTCTCTCCCTTGATGCTACAAGACCTTGTTTCTTCCTAGAAGTCAACCCTCCCCGTGGGAAGTGGGAGACTTTAGTAAATCAAGACCTGTTCTCTGCAGCCCTGGTTGGTACTGCTGGTAATCAGCTACTGCTTTGTGGCACCCTGTTGTACTAGGCATGATGTAGTAATCTCTTGTGGAAGTATTTAACTCTCCTTGGAGTGTTTTCCTGGGACTGTGGGTTTGCATTTCTCTTGGAGAGTGCAGCAAAGCCCCATGGTGCTGTTTTACTTTGAGGGATGCAAAAATCCAGAAGTGCTTCCATGAATAAGTGGCACTGGTGTGGGAAGCTGCTCCCAATATGTAAAAATCAAGTCCTGAAATGACCCAGCTATTGCACTTTCCTTGAATTCCTGTGTTGCTGCCAGACACGTCTGGCTGAGGGAAAGCATCCCTTTTAGGAAGGCAGACAGTGCCTCTGTCCTTAAGGATCTTTACTGGCTGGGGAGGATCAAAGCTGTTGTGTTGTACTGCATGGCTTTCTATGCCACTCTCCCACCTCCCTGAGAAGTACTTGGGAATCTTCTCCTGGGTGACTTTTTCTTAAGAGACCTCAAACAGAGCATGGTGTTATGTTGGCGACAGTGGGAAAGGACATGATAAAGAAAAATAAGAAGCCTCTTTGTTGTGATCAGCTCCCATGTGCTATCTCCAGCTACTTAGGTGCTGGATGAGCGTGTCTGACTCTGGCATTGGAGCTATGGAAGACAAACCTCTAGCTCAATGAGTATGGTCAGTTTTAACCTCTCTCTCCCAAAGCAGTTCTGGAAGCTTTGTTTTTTCCAAGGGAGACCTTTGCCAGGGCTTTGTCAGATGGCAGCAGTTATGCAGAGTCTGCTCAAAATGGGCAGACTAACTGGAAATAACTCATCATTTCTTCATCACCTTGGTTAGGGGAAATGTTGCTTTTTTTGGTACTTATCCTTGTGCCCTTGGGAGTTGCTACAGAGCAATGGCAACAGATCTGTGGTTTTTGTGGGATGGGGAGAGCAGGGCAGAAAGAAAGCTAGAAAGAAGGGTTTGAAAGCTTGGGTGCTGGAACACTGGAGAGGAAAAGGTGACTTAATGGGATCTCCCTGTTTAGCAGCTGATTGCAAGGCAATGGTATGAGGCAAGAATAGCCTTTGTTGATTCTTAGAGTAAAATAGATGTCCTGTCCTGTGGGCAGAGTGTCTCTACAGTTGTACTGGTTTTCAGTGTGCTCCAGTGAAAGGAAGCATCCAAGCCATTTCAAGCTGCCAGCCTGACCTGAGGACCCAGCTAATGTGAGTTGCTGCTTCAGGTGGACAGAGGACTTGGTGGCACTTTTGAACTGTTGGTCTTGGTGAAAATGATCTCTCCAGACATGTGAGATACTTGTATAAAGTTTCACACTTGGATACTGTGGCACACTGTGTATGTTGATCTGTGCCTGTTCTGTAGTCAGGATCACTCTAATCTCTCTCCTAGAGAATGTGCAGTCTGACATGTACTTGAATATTTACACTTCCCCTTGTTTTCTGCAGCTCCCAGCGGGTTTTATGCTCCGTGACTAGGTAAACTGAAAGCTCCCCAGATTCAAAGCTAGCTTGGGTGACAGTAAAGTTCTACTGCCCTGAGACATGTCCAGCAAAACCATGATTTTTCTAATGCTAGCAAGTAATTTCTGCTGCTTTAGATACTAGAAAAGCCCTAACAGCATCAGCTAGTGGTGGATTCATCACCTGTAGTAACTGTGTAATAGAGTGGTGAAACAAAATCCTCTCTCTACTTGAGCATCAAGTGTGCTGGCTGGTTTTGTGTTGCAAACATTGCTTGACTGCTCCATAGCAACTCTGTCTGGGTCAGCTGGCGCTGAAGCATGCTCCATTGGGCAGATCAAGTATTCTGGGAGCTGTGCTGTCAGCCTCCTTGACCTGTACCAAGATGTGTGAGGAGGGAGAGGCGCTGCCAGATGGCTGAGCATGGGTGAGGGAATTGCTCTGGCAAGCCTGGGAAGAGTCTGAAGTATCATGTTCTCACCAAGCAGAGATGAGGATCTCATTTCAGCTGGCTGTGACCCTCTCGCGAGTTTTCTCTCCTCTTTATTTGGGGCCTGGCTTCTCATTCAGCTCCAGCCAAGTGGGATTGAACCCTTTTCCAGCAAGGTTAAAACTGTTGGAAAGGCTTGAAGGGAGAGACTGCCTTGTCTCTTTCTTGCTGGGTTGGTCTGTTATTACTCCTTGCTGGCAACCACAGCTCCAGTGCCCAGGCTGGCAAGGCTTGGTTCCTAAGCACAGTGTGCTGCCTGCCCAGCCACCCTTTTGGCCTGTGCCACCAAGGAGCTGGTGTGTGTTGATGGCTGTCTGTGGCTCCTGGGGCCAGGGAGGCACTTAGCAGAGCTCAATCAAGCTTTAAGGACTGTTTTGCCCTTTCCTGCTCAGGTGTCAGGCAATGGGTATGGTGATGTTTCGGAAGGCATAGCAGAGCTTGAAATTGGAGCAAGGGTGGAAAGTAGATGGCAGCCTGAGGAGACAAGTCAGCCAGGATCCCCTCTCTGGTCCTGCACTTGCTCCTGAAGAGCTGGGGAGATTGAGGCTGTTGGATGCTTGCTTCCAAAGGCAGAGCAGCCTCTGGGTGCTGGCACTGGAGAAACAGGCTTAGGAAAAGAGGAAGGAGCAAGTGGGGGCTGGACCCTTTCCTTAAGGGGTACCACTAGGTAATGTTGCTGTCTGGGGGTTGGTTTGCTTAAGCATCTGGCTTTTGATGCCTTCTGACCATCAGATGGCCTCACAAAAGATCACCTTCCTGGCAAACCCTGTTTCCCCTGAAGCACTGCCTGCTCTCACTTCTCAGTGAGCATTGGACAAGACCAGGCAAGCTGGTACTGGTGCTCTTAAAACCCTCTAGTCCCACATATGTGGATCTGCCACGCTCCAGCTCAGCCCTGAATTCTCTAGCAAGGCTTTACTCCAGATGTGGTCTCCTAAAACCTGCCTTGGAAGCTGGAGCAGCCTGAAGGTCAATATGAGTGATAGGCACTGGTGTAATGGTGGGGTAAACCATGTTGTCAGCCTCTGGCAGCACAAGGCTCCAGCTTTGGAGGGGCAGGGCAGGAGCCTTGTGCCTCCAGCATACCAAAACCTTGTTGCAACACACCTGATGCTTCAGAGCAGTGCTGTGCCCTGTAAGCCAGGAGCTGGGATTTGTTTCCTTGTGCTTGTGAAGGTAAGCCTGTGTTGGGGCAGTCCTGAGAGCTCTGGCACTTGGGCACAGGGGAGAGCTCAGTGATGGGGAGCAGCAGGCAGCCAAAGCCCCAGCACAGAGCCAGGGTTTGCCCTGGCAAGTTTTCATTCTTGCTCTGGGGCTGTGAAGTGCTGAATACACTATGACTGCTGTCAACACCCTCCTCTGGGGTGATCTGCTTCCAGGGAAATGTCTTCACTTCTGTGGTCAGGCATGTGACAATGCTGCCCTGGAGCACTCCCAGCCCTGCTTAATCCTCATCTCATTCTCCCTCTTACCTCTTCAGTTTGCTTCCTCTTGTGGGCCATCGTGTCTGGCTGAGCCACCAGCTTGTTGCCCTTATCTTTTTCCAGTGCAAAATCAAAGCAATGAACAGCAGTGCTTGGGCTGCCTTGGTGCTGGAACCTGAGTGATTGAGATGGCCTGTGACCCCTTCTGCTGCAGCTGCAGGCAAGACCTGCGAGCACTGATGCTGCCAGCCCAAACACGGGGTGCAACAGCAGATGGTACAGCTACAGATGGGCCATCTGTAGCTTTGGAGCAAGAGCTGGTGGTCAAATAGATGAGAGTACAGCTTCTCCAGGGCTGTCCTAAACTGGCATGAAGCAGGAAGGGCAAGCTGGGCTTGTGTTGTTTCCCTCAATGGTTGCAATAGCTGTGTGCTCTGTACAGAACACTTGCTCTGAAACACAAAGGGTCCATGGAAATGATCCTGTGGCTCTCAGTAGGGCTGAAGTGGATTAAAAGAGGCACTGAGACTGGTTTTAAGAGATCATTTTATTCCATTTACCCACCTCATGGTGCAATTGACATACAATATCCCCCTGGATTTCTGTGGTGGCTCTGAGCAAGTTAGGCAGGCAAGATGTTAGGGAACTAGCTAATAGTATCCTCTTGATAAAGGAGTGCTCAAGCAGGGTGTAGTGGAGCTGCAGGAGGCTGAGCTCTAAACCTCTTCTGAGCAGTGAGGGAAACTTGGGAAGAGACGTTTAGGAGCCCTAAAGCCCAGAGAAGCACCCAGCCCTGTCCCTGCTTGGTGGGTGCCTGAGCTCTGCTCTGTTGGGAGCTGGGCTCAGTGCAGGAAACATCACAGTGCCTGCTCTCCTCCTCCCCATCACCTGCTCGGGAGACCTCAGCCACACCTATTCAAGCTTGATTTGCCTTGAAGCCTTTTCAGCCTTTATTTTTTGTAATGCCTCTAAATGAAGTAGGTTGTAAACTTCCTTTGCTCCTGTTTGAGAAGGTGATGATTATGATGGGCTCCTGTAGCTCCTAGGCTGCAGGTCTTGTTTAAGGGTACTGCCTGGTCTTGTCTAAATAATCTAGTGCTGTTTCCCTGTGCAAGGGTAGACTTCCAGCTCCGCACCCATGGCAAACGCAGGCTTAAGCTAGTCTGCAGATCAGGAACCTCAAGGGACAGGAACAACTTGTGCTGGTTGAAAAGGGGAAAAACCTCCATTGTGTAGTACCTAGCATTGCTTGTGGCAGGCAGGTTCTTAGGGGACTGCCAAATTTCCTGTTAGGCTGGGGGAAAGCACAGAGCTGAGGGGTGAGTTTCTACATCTTGGTCAATGCTTGTGCAAGAGGCAAGTCTGTAGTTAAGGCTGAAACAAAAAGAGCCTACAGGATCTGAATCTGAGTGATGGAGGGAATGGGGACAACAACTTGCTGGTTTTAGTTCTGTGCATGAACTTTTCCTGTCTCTGGTAGCAAAGTTTCTTTAAAAAAAACCAATGCTATGAACACAGCTTCCCTTCCTGCCCTTGGGGAGAGGATAATGAGTCATGGGAGCACATTGCTTAAAGCCCTGGAGGATGCTTGGATTGTCTGATGAGGGCAGGCTAGGAACAAATTCAGCTGTGGGTCAGTTTCTCAAGGTAAATGCACACTTACATGCGAATGATAACTAGTGAGACTGAAGTGAGATGCTTTTACATGAGAACTTTGTCAGAGCAAATGTAGATGCACATGGGTTTTGTTCTAGAAACAAAGAGTAGGCACAGCTCTTGTTTGCTGATTGGAATAGAAGGGCTTTGGGAGGATGGGGAGAAAGTCAAGGACAGTTGAAGCTTGCTTTTGTTAATTTAAGATCTCCCTGTCTGGGCAAGGACACGAAATGACTGCAGCAGGGCTGGGCTGTGTCCTCTTTCATCTCGGCTGGAAAATAAAGCAAGTGTGTTTCACTGGTGCTTACCTTCCCCATTTTAATGCCTGCTCAAGGGTCTTCAGCTTCTTGCAGCCTGTCTTGCAGCTTCCCAGCAGTGCAGATGTGTCACAAGGATATGAGGCCATCTCTTCTGCCCGCAGTGGTTTCTATGTCAGCTGGTTCCCATCCTTTTTAACTGTGAGATCCGTGTGGGTTAGATGAGGAGTCCTGAGCAGCTAGCAGGTAATTGCTGGCAATGAGGCTCTGCTTGTTCTTGGCATATTACTGCCCTGCAAGCTGCAGATGCAGGGAGCATCTTCTATTAGTTGGTATGCTTACAGTGCTGCTAAGTGTATCACTTTATTCAGCCTGGTATGGAATGTATATAACCAATGTAAATTGCTTCTCTTCCCCTCACAGCTTTTGAGACTCAGTAGCTGCTCTGACAAAACATCCCGTGTGTAAAACCCCAGCTCCTGTACCATGTACCAATCTGGCTTTGTGCCACGGGAGTATTACCCAGCCGTGATCCCACCTTCTGCCTATGCCTACCCACCACTGCGGACTGGGAGAGCAGAAGACATGACCAGCCCTGTGATGTTCCCTCCCATCCACATGCACAACTTCTACAGCCGACCCATCACCTTTGTGGTGGACCGGAACAGCCACCCTGACTATGAGGGAGGTCAGGTGGAGTATCACCATCTCTATGGTGCCTCCAGTCCCTACTTCCGTCCATACTATACCTGGCACTTCCCTCCCATGGTCCCCATCCCTCTCTACCATCCCTATGCAAACTACAATCCTTATGCTGCCTACCAGAGGTCAGATCAGTATCGAGACACATGGCCAGAAGGCTTCACAATGAGAGGGGAGCTTCAATGGGGAAAGCTTGGAAAGGTGTTTGGACCAAGGAAAGATCTCCCAGCATTTGTGAAGGATGATCTCCGGAGGGTTTATGGCACCTACCCACGTACCAGTGTCTCCATAACCTACAGGAAAGGGGAGTTCTTGGTGAAGGGAGACCCCAAGATAGGAGAGCAGGAATATGCAGTGGAAAAGAAAGTTATCCAGCAGGCTGTGACCCCCAGTGCCAGTGAGGCAGATGACAGCAGTGAGGACCGGAACCGCAAGAAGAAAAAGAAACTGAGACACTGATGTAGTCTGTCACCCGATGGACACATGCTCCAGAGCCCTTGTGGGAACCAGTTGGCAGCTGTTCTTGGTTCAGCTGGCAAGTAGCACAAGCAATGAATGCCACCACTCCTGCTGGCTTTTAACTGCTCCCTATCCTTCACAAGCTTATGGCAACTTGACCCTGTTTGCACAGTGCCTGTCCTGTGAAGAAACCACGTGGCACTTGTCTGTCAGATCAGCTCTTTAGTTCTGGCTTTGAAATGATTGTTTGATATCCACTCGTTGGTTGTGTGTTCACAGTCTGGTTGGGGGGGGGTCTCCAGAAAGCAGCCCTTGATTAGAAAACATTGGCCTCTTCCTACTCTGTCCAAGGGAAGGTCCTGAAAGCTGGCTCCCTTCCTGGCACTCAGTAAGGAGATCAAAGCAGGATTTCCTCCAGGCTGGGGGCAGTGCAGGTCTCGGAGGAGAGAGGAGGTCTTCAACACTGTAAAGGGCAAATATTTGCATGTCTTGTCACTGCTGTTTATGACCATTCCATTATGCTTAATCACCATGTGCTGCCTGTACGCAGCACTTCCTTACACGCTGGCAGAAGATCCTGGTGTCCCCATCCTCTTACATTTGGTAACCTAGTGCTCAGTTCTCCTGGCCACGTGTCCTTGTTGAAATCACTGCTGAGGGCCCTTCTCTGGGTCTCACTCGGCTCTGGTTGGAGATGCTGGCTCTCCAGTAAGGTTACTGGAGTTGTGAACCACAGCACTTCCACAGCTTGGTCTCTTGGAAGGGTGGACTTCAGAGTTGTGCTGGAAGCCTGGAGGGCTGTGAGGGGCTGGGTCTGACTTGCTTGTAAACTTCTGTACCTTTTAAATGATTATATATAATAAAAAAATCTCAAATGCAAATGCTTATATTCCTGGTTTTTAGCTGCCTGACAGCAGTCTCTCCTGTGAACAACCTGCAAATGGGTCTGACACCCTTCTGCAAAGGTAGGGATGACTTCTGATGTAGCTCTTGCTCACTGTGGTGGGTTATTTTGCTTGCTCTGCTTGGTAGTACCCTGCCTTGCCCCAGTTTGTTGCCTGACAGCTTCCTCTTTGGGGACCAGTAGGGACTTTCTAGATTGTACGGGAGAAACGGAGGATCTGTCCCCTGTAGCCTCTCCCTGACATGCCATGTGGGAGAAAGGCCTAATAATGCAGGGGGGAACTGCTTGCTCCTGATGTGCAAAGCAAAGGAGAGAGCCTGTGAGGGTGAAGTTGGAGGCTGTGAGTTACTATAAAGTCAAGGCAAGTGGATTTTCTAAAAATTAATGCAAGTTTGTCTCACTGACTATCTGAATTTCCCCTTTCCCCCATTGGCTTCTTGGAAATAGGTTTAATTCTACTGCCAGATAAAGCTGCAAGAGGGTTGAACCAGAAAAACCGCTGCAGAAACCTCAGACCAAACTGATGCTACTTAGCTGTGTTGCAAGAGTGGCTGCAAGTCTTGCTGAATGGGCTGGAAAAGGCCTCCACTAATGACTGGTGGCTGACCTGCTATACCCAGCATAGGAAAAAAGCAATTCCTGTCTTTTTGTATTCCTTAGCAAAGCAGAGCATCTTCCCTAGGTGGAGATGTGCAGTTACATGTCCTCTGTCCTGGTCTGCAGCAGTTTTGCTGCAGTGCTGGAGTTGCACTCCCTCTCCTTCCTGCAGCAGCAACTGCTCCTACAGGCAGTAGTAGTGAACTTAAGCAGTGAACCTGAAGTTTGTGCATCAGATCCTAGTGCTCTGATGGGATGCTGGAAGGAGATTTGTTATTTTTTTTCCCCCCCATCCTCTGTATTTGGTTCAGGGCACAGCTGGGCTGTCAGAGCTGGATGCTGTTTACCATGGGAAGAGGCTGCTTTAGGTGAGATCCTGGAGCAGACGCAAACCAGCTTTTCCAGGCAAGGTGAGGGGGAGCATGAGGTCTGCCCTATGGTGATGATCAGGTGCTACATGACTTGCATAATCTATCTTAAATACTACCCCTCCAGCCAGTAAATTCCTGTGGCAGCTTTGCACTGTGTTACGGTGGCCATCTCTGGGGCCTGTGGGGCAAGAGCAGCACAGCCCTTAACTTTACCCATCCTGTCCTGTTTATCTTCTCCAAAGCTTTGCTTGGTTTTGCTGCCAGGACTCTGAACAGGAGATGGCTGGGCACACCCAGGCTGTTGTTCTGACCATGTGTATTTTTAGCAGAGGCTCACAATCGCATGCAGTACATCAGGAGGTAGCAATGTATTTATTTTCTCAAGTGCCATTTCACTTCCAGATGGAAGAAAGCATCTTGTAGTTGGGGTATTTTTCCCCTTGAGAGAAAGCCTGATACCAACAGCCACTGCCTTGAGTGGTTTTCCCATGGTGGCTGTAACTCACCTCCATCCATCTTCTGGTCTCTGTCCAGGAGCAAAGATTTGCATGTTTCTTGCAGGAACAACTCTCAGTTGCATTCCCTTCCTGGACGTTGAGGCTCATTTGCTGCCCAGCTGCAGAACTGAATCCATAGGGCATTTTTGGAGGCTTTAACGCCTATGGAATTCAGTTCTCAGAGCCAAGCAGCCAGTGCGAGTCAGCTTCCCCTGGCCCCAGCCGGCTGTGTCTCCATCTGCAAGGGGGAAAAACCAGCAAAGAGCTCACCATGTCGCTGACAGGGTGCGGGTGTTGTGCTGACATGGGTTTTTACAGCCGGGAGCTGCTGCGAGGAGAGGACTCTGGCACCTCTCACTTTGCTCCAGGAGCGGCACACGCAGCCACAGCTTTCCTTGGAAACTTTGCTCAAGTTGGCTGCTAGTTTTTCCACTGCTTCCACGTATCATCCTGTCATTGGGAGCCGCTGCAAAGCTTCAGGTCAGCCCTGAGCTTTGTAAACCTGCTGGAGCTGGGAGAGAAATACTATTTTTTCCAGTTTGGGCTGGTATTGATTGCTGCATTGGGAATCCCACCAGAGATTTGCTCTGTGCACAGGCAGTAAAACATCCCTCAGCCTAAACTGTTCGTCCTCCACGTGTGCATCTGGGAAAGGGGCACCAGGGGGATGCTCAGCCCTGTGGGAGCACCCCAGTGCTCCTCAGCACTGTCCTCTGCTCCATTCATACTGAAACCCATTGAACTGGGAGGCAGCAGCTGATGGATAGAAATGGTTTGTGCAGCTGGTGGTACCACAGGTGGTCCACAAGGTGCAGTGGAGCCACTCTGTGTGGGTCTGGGAAAGGACAGAGGGTAATTCTGCTGCTCAAAATGAAGCAGTGAAAGGCCCTTTCCAGGCGGCTCAGAGAGTGGATCCAGGCAGGAATCAGTTTCAGTCTGGGACATCCCACAACTATGCATGTGCCCTTTGTTGCCCGCTGCCCCCACCCTGGTTTGGGCTGCAAAGCTCAGGTGCATGGAGGGGTGGACTCAAGGGACACATGGGAACCCCCATGAACAGCTACAGAGGTGCTGATGCTGCCTTGGTCCCCAGCAGATGTTCATTTTCATAGAATCACAGGATGGTTTGTGTTGGAAGGGACATTAAAGCTCATCTGGTTCCAAACCTCTGCCATGGGCAGGGACACCTTCCACTAGAGCAGGTTGCTCCAAGCCCCTGTGTCCAACCTGGCTTTGAACACTGCCAGGAATGGGGCAGTCACAGCTTCTCCGGGCAACCTGTGCCAGGGCCTCAGCACTCTCACAGCAAAGAACTTCTTCATAGTGTCTAATCTGAATCTCCCCTCTGGCAGCCGCCCCCAGGGACAGAGCCGATAGCTGAAAGGCAGGGAGAGGCTTTTTTTGGCTCTGCAATAGTTTGAACTAATTGTGACTACAGTGGTTGAGTGGCTTGGGCAGGAGAAACTGTGGGAGAGGGTTACAGCCCTTTATGCTGGCAGTGCAGGAGGGGAGCACTTGGGTCTGATGGATCAGCAGAAGAGACGGGAAATGACACATTCTGCTTTGGAGCACGGGCAGAAATTGTGATGGGGGAAGCACCGAGCAACTGTCTGTGTGAGGAGCTCACTCCAGCATTGCTCAACTGCTGGCCCGGGGCTCTATTTTAATCCATCTGCAGGGAATCCGAGTTCAGCTGGGGCAGCATGAACTCACCATCCTGACGAGTGTCCCAGAGGAGCCAAACCCCATTGCAAAAGCTGTGGGGTCCCAGGCTGCAGGTCCCGGGACACCCCAGGGACCACATGCAGCAGTGGAGGGAGACGCAGTAAAGCAGAGCCTGACACCAGGGTCCCCCAACCCTGCAGCTGGTGGCTGGGGTCAGAGGGGCAGCTCAGGGACTGGCTGTACACTGTGCTGTTTTTCAGTGGTGTGGCAGAGGGGTTTCAATAGCTCTGATCCCCCTGAGCTCAGAGAAGTGGGGTGATTCTCCCCCTTCTCCTTCTCCCCTGCTCTGCAGGCAGGCACCAGTGCAAGGGAGCAAGGCAGGAGCCTGCCAGAGGTACTACAGCCGTCTGGGAACAGACCAGCCAGTCTGGGATGGGTGGTAGGGAATAGGGTGCTTTGAGGCTGCTCCTTGGCCATGCTGTGGTCGCCTTGCAGTCCCTGCACAGGGGAAGTCTTCGTGCTTCAATTTTTAAGCTGTAAAACTCCTCTTTGAAGCATTTGCCCCCAAAGGGTTGAAGGACTGCTGCTGTTTGAAGTGCTGGCTACCAGCCTTCAGCCCTTGGCTTTCAGGAACCAAAAGGTGGAGGTGAGGGAAAAGCCTTCTTTCCCAGCTTCCTCCATGGGCTGGTTTGCAAAGAAAGGGGAAGGGTTTCAAGCAGATAGATGGATGAGCAGGATGGGGGCCAACACTGATAAGCCCTCTCTGGTGGTGCTTCAGGAGTCATCCCTTTCCCTCGCTCCATGGCCCAAGGGAGGTGATGTGGGTGCCGAGACTCTGTGGAACAGCTCAGTGGCTGCCTTGCATGTGTCCCACTGGGCCCTGTGCCCCTGCCCTCCCTGGGATGGGGCAGGGACAGCTCCAGCAGCTACTTTTGGCATCCTGCCTGTGGGGGCTGGAGCACCCCATTGCCAAAAGGCACCAGGAGCTGTTCAACCCGGATGCAATGGGAGGCCAATGGGGCCAAGCTAGGAAAAGGGATCAAAATGCAAACTCAGACAAGCTCCAACTCTTTTCTTTCACTCCTGTTCCTGCAAGCAATGTGCCCACCACATGGCATCCACAGCACCCCTGCTACCAAGGGGCCCTGGGCATGGGGAGCAATGTGGGATGTCCCTAGGGCACAGCACCACAGGCAGCCGTGGGGTGCAGGAGGCTGCAACCCCCCTCCAGTGGTGCTGGGGTCTTGATGGTACTCAGTGGCATAGGGGCAGCTCTACCCAACCTCCCGCTCCCGGATCCATCCCTTCTCTCGAGAGCGGCTGCTTACATGATGTTTTTGGGATGCTCATGCATGTTCCTATGCACTGCGTGTGCCAGGCGCACCTCCTCCTCTGGGTTCTGCCTTTGCTCCTTGCTGTTCCCATCATCAGCTTTGCTCGATGTTCCTGCAGCCAGGCAGGGCCAGGGCTGGATTTGTCCCTGTGTCTCATGGGGTATCCCTGGTGCTGGTCTGCACTGGAGTGGGATGCCAGGTAACACCAGGGTGGGCAGGGGTGGATGGAGACGGGACCCATCTGGGTGCTGGGTGTTTTGTTGGTGTGAAGGTGCCTAGACCTGGTTCAGCCCCACATTGTTATTAAGGATGTGCTGGGATGCAGCACTCATCTCTGGGGTGACCATGGGGTGAGCCCGCTGCCCCAGCACAGGGCCAGGGAGGATTGCATCAGCCCAGCTGCTGCTGTGCAGGTGGGGGTTTCGGAGCCCGCTGTAATCTGCCTCCCCCTAGCACCCTGCACTGCTGATATGCTCCTCTCTGCCTGGCTTGGAGCAAGTGGGGTGCCCACACCGGTTCTGGTACACATCCCCTTCTGTGGCTGGCTGTACCAGGCTTGTCCTGACACTGGGAGAGGTCTGGATTTAAGATCCTGATGTTGACCCCAGCAGGCAGGTGATGGCTTGTTGGAGCTGACGCATGTGCCCAGGAGAAAGTACCGGGGAAAAGATGGGCACAGGAGCCAAAAAGTTGAGAGCTCCTCAAGCCCAAAACTGCTGGTGAGTCAAGAGACACCCCAGGCAGGCGGGTACCAGTGGGATGCTGCTGCTACTGTTGCTGTGGGGTTTTGTGGAAATGGCCAGCTGGGAGCCAGAGGGGACCCACACAGCACCCACAGGCACATTGAGCTCCTGAAGGAGCCACCCCAGGGAGGTATCCCCCAAGCCCCATGTGCCCACCTTGGGGCAAGGCTGTGTGAGGTACATTGTCATCCCTGAAACCCCCTCATTGCCTTTCTCTGCAATAACTAGGGGAAATACTACCAGCAAAGACAAAATACCTCCGTGGTGCCTGGCCCTGCCCTGGGAGCACATCAGATGGACGCACCAACACACTGACCCATGGCAAGCCAGGTCGGAGGTGATGGGAGGACATGGGGAAGCAGACGCTCATGCATGGGCAACCCCACCACCCAGAGAGCAGCACATCCAAGGTCGCATTTAGCACTTTCTGGCTTTCTCCCTCCCATGGGCACACAGGGCAGGCAGGAGGGCTCCCCTCTTCCCTGCTCACTGGGGAGACAAAGCAGGAGGGGCTGCTCCGAGAAGGGATGTGGTTTCCTTGCCAAGACCCCCCCTGGTCCCACCACTGCTCAGTGGTTAACCATTTATTGCTTTAAGAGGCAGCAGTGCCCACCTTTCGGTGTTGCCAGCTAACTATCCAGGAGTTACTGATTAGCCAGGACATGCCCAGGGCCAAGCAGTGGAGTCAGCTGGGAGCTGCCCAGCCACCGGCGCCACACTGACATGGTGGCTGGGCTGTTAATCCAGGGGGTTTCACTTTGCCTTCCCAGGAAGGAAGTTTGCATGAATAATTACATGCCTTCTGTCCCCTGCCCTTTAGAACATAAGCAGAACGGGTCCAACTTTGCAGATAACCAGAAAAGCCAGAGACAGAAGACGCTTGTGCCCCACGCGTGGGGTCTGGCACATCCTCTCCTGCTTCCCGCAGCCGGGAGAGAGCACGTTGCCGTGTTCCTGCTGCTCCGTGCGGGCAGAGCTGCCCTCGGCAGCGCCCGGGCTGCGGCTCCCTGGGGAGACCAGCAGCAAAGCGATCCCCCCGCATCCAACCACAGCAGTTCCCCCGCTCCAGCGCAGACCCTCCCATGGCAGCAGCGTGACCCCAGCACTCACCCGGCAGCTCCGGCTCCATCGAGGCGAGTGCGAGCAGCGGGGCCGGAGGCACTGTTAAATACTGCAGCCGACTTACTCACTTCTCTTCCTGGACGGCAGCGTGCGGAGTTTCCACCCACTTCTTTCACCTTTGGTTTCCAGGCTTTCTGAGAAAAGGGGAAGCTGTGGGAGGGAGCAACCGGCATCCCCGTGCCAGGGCCGTGGCCCCCAGCAGCCTCTGCTTCCCGGGAAGGGGTGGATGCTGGAGAGGGGGCTGCTTTCTCAGGAAGCTGCGGCATTGCCGGGAGCACCAGCACCCAGTGCCCCTCCTGGGCTGGAGGCGTTTTCCTCCCCAGCTGAGCTGAGTGCTGCCTCCCCGGCACAAGCCCAGGAGTGGCTGCCCGAACAGTTCAGCCTCCCGCTTTGGTAGTGAAAATCCTCCCCTCGGGACTCAGACACATCCTGGCCTCACCCTGCCAAAGCTCATCCACCTCCTCCTTTAACGTAGTCCCTCTGCATGAGCTGCCACTGCCAGGGTTGGAGTCACCTCCGGATCGCTGACTCACGTGATGAGTGCTGTCCGTCCTCAGCCTGCAGAGCCCTGCCAGCAGCAGGCGCCAATGGCCCTGGCAGCACGCTGGCCAGCATTCACCCCAGCAGGGTGCCAGGGGGCTGGTTGCCCTGGGACATCATGGCCAGGCAGGTAACCCACTGGCTCTGTTGGGGTGAGCACATGTGCCCAGTGGGACTCCTTTTCCACAACATCCCATTCACCAGCATCCTCTTCCTGTCCTTTCCCCACGGAGCCACTGAACACCCGACCATTGTTTTTGCTCAGAAATGACGTCGGGTCCCCGGGGTTCCCCTCCACAGTGGTTTGGAAACCAGAGTCTGGGGCCCTGGCGCAGGCTGTGGCACTGAGCCGATGGCAGGTGAGCACCGCGGCTCCTCCTGCACAGATCAATTGATAAATTGGCAAATGAATTGATATGGGAACGGCGAGATGCCTCAGCACCCCTGTCTGCCCGCACCACCCCTGCCTGGGCCCGAGCGCTGCCCCCCATCATTTAGGTGACATTCACAGAGTGGCTTTGTTGGTGGCTGATGTGTGTTTCTGGGGTAGGAAGCACCTGGAAGCACCTCAGGGATGCTGAGCTGGAGCCACAGATTTATCTATGCAAGCCCCTCAGACCAGCTGGCATCCCCAGTTCAGTGCCTCAGGGTGTATTTTCAGGTGGCCAGGCATGGGCTTGGCTGTGCGCCCCAGCTTTGTGTGGCTGCTGCACTCTGCCCCACGTCTCCATCGCGGTGGTGCTGGATGGAACTTTGGCATGTGAATCAGTGAGCTGAAATACCTCCTGCTTCTCAAGGCCGGGCTGCCCTCCCGCCCGCAGCACGTCCCACCGGGCATGACACAGCACCCTCCCCACAGCCACTGCCCAGCACTCCTGGTTGTGGGTGTCTCCACGCTCCTTCCTCACTCCTTTCTCACTAGCTGCTGCCCCAGCCCTTCACAGAGCAGCACTGCAACACCAGGGCTGCTGCATTACTCATCCTTGATGGGGTCGGATGCACATTAACGACATCAGACATCCCTCCAGCTGCTGTTCCTGATGCCTTCCCCAGGATGAGGCTTGTCTCCAGAAGGGTATTCCCCTTCCCAGTACCATGCCGGCACCCCCACTGCTTCACAGCATTCCCCTTGGCATGTGGATTCCCCATTCATGCACTCACCCTGCCTGGCTGGGTTCCATATACCTCTGCCTGCTGGGAAGGATCCGGTGGACTTCAGAGCTGGAAAACCAACAGGTAACAGGGAGAGAAGCAGGCACGAAAGAGGCACAAGTGGGGCAAACAGGGAAGACACTGCAGGCCCGATGCCAAGGAGATGGGCTATGATGAACGCAGAGGGCATCCCTAACCCTGCACAGGTGGGAGGAAGGGAGTGCACAGCTTTGCCAGCTCCCACAATGCAGGTTGAGAGAGGAAGAGAAAGGGGAGGGAGAGGAGAAGGAGTGTGCTTGGAGTTGGGGTGACCACCCAGACCCCAGTTTCGTGGGTCTCCTCGGCAGAGGTGTGTGAGCAGGAGCAGACCTGGGGGCTCACCCTGCAGCAAGACACATCCCTTCCCTGTGGCAGCTGAGACTCGGTGCCATCCCCAGTCCCCGTTTCTCCAGTTTCCCCCTGTTCTCCCTGTGTCCAAGGGCAGCAGGAGCGGGTGAGGAGCAGCTGGGCCTGGCTCGGCTCCCTGCGGAAGTGCGGCGGCTTGGCCTTTATCAGGGGGAAGCGGGAGCTTCCTGCAGCCTCCCTGGCCCGGCAGCGCGGGTCCCTTGGGGGGTCCTGTGTGAGGGAGCTGAGGGGACAGCCCACTGCAGAGCTGGGGCTTCACTCCAGGGAAGTCAAGGCACATCCAGCTCCAGAAGGAGATGGCAGCGCAATTTCCCTGCCACACGTTCAGGCTCCTGCAGTGGCAAACAAAGCTAGCCCGCAGGACCAAGGTGCTTTTAGGGATCAGAAACTAGCCAGCAATTAAACCACCGTGAAGTGGTACTGCTGAAAGCAGCCAGCGGCCTTCGGGAAGGGCTGATGTGTACTTCCTGAGTGCTTGAGCCCCGCAATGCTGTGGGATTTTGGGTGGAAGCTGGTGGAGCTGCCCCTGGAATAGGGACCAGTGGAATGGCTGCAGCCTGTGGGACTGTCCCAGTGGCCAGACACAGCCTCTGGGGCTGGGGGGGGACGAGGGCTTCCTCAGCTCCACCAAGATGCAGTCTCTTCCTGGGAGGTGTGGTCCCGGGAGGCTGCTCTGGGATGCAGCCCCAGGATATGTGTGAACAGCAGGGAGGCTGTGGCTGGAGGTGCTGCGAGGTGGCAGTGGATGCTCAGCCCTTCAGTAGACACTAGAGAAGCCCAAAAGACAGCCCAGATCCAGGCTTGTGCCAGCACCAACAGCCGCTCCTCAAGTGAAGGTTCTCTCTGACATAGACTCGCAGGTGTCTAATACAGACCTAATCCCATGCTTCAGCCTTAGCTGAGGCTCAGTCCATCTCCAGACCTATCCCTACAAACTTTGTGTGATTCACTGTCTGGCTCTTGTGCTTCTTTCCTTTTCCCTCTCCTCTAAGCCCCTCTTCCTCTGCCGAGAAATGTAATACGTGGAGGAAACCACATCTTTCAGCCTTGCCCTTGGGATGAAAGATGTGTGTGGTGTTTGGGGCAGTTTGGGCTCAGCAGGTGCTTTTTCCACTGTGAAACCATGACAGCACAGGGCCAGAGATGCCCTCCCTGACAGAGCTGAGCAGCTTTGGCTCATCTGCAGAGCCTTGATCCCTTGAAACCAGGTCTGAGGGGCCACACCAGCAGCCTCATTGCCGAGGTGGTAGGACAGGCTGCTCGGCTGCAGAGGAGCTGAACCATGGTTATACCCATCAGTGAGTGTCACAATAAACCTCCTCCTGCGAAGGCACGGCCAGCAGCAGGTATTTTCCTGCCATGGGGACTTGCTCTGCCTCTCTCCCCTACAGAGCTTTCTGAGCACAGCCAGGGTTTCGCTGAGCCTGTGCCTCTGTGAGCATCCCCTCCACCTGCCTGGCTGTTTTCTTCCCATGTCATATTTTCACATCCTTTGAGACCTTCTGCCCTCTGCCCGCATGGATAGAAATTGTGTGAGACTTTGTAAATTACCAGGACAGGGAGAAGTGGAAATGAAGGGGGGATATGCATAGGAGTTCGGCTGGTGCAACCAAAAGACACAGCATTTACCTCTCTGGAGCAACTCCTGCCACCAAAGAGATGCTGAAGGCAGCACGTACCCTACGCAGCTCCCCACTACGTGTGCTCCAGAAGCATATACCAGTCCCCTCTGTGCTGGCAGCCCTGGAGGTCTGGAGCAACTCCTGCCACCAAAGAGATGCTGAAGGCAGCACGTACCCTACGCAGCTCCCCACTACGTGTGCTCCAGAAGCATATACCAGTCCCCTCTGTGCTGGCAGCCCTGGAGG
>NW_009934552.1:0-358 GCF_000696875.1 Nestor notabilis
TTTATAGGATAATTGCTGGAGTTCCCAGCCCGGGGGCAGCAGTGCTGGGAGTCATTGCCAGCGAAAGCCTGTTTGGGCACTGATATGAAATAAGTCAATGTGTTGTGATGCACCTTCACTTCTCTGAGGATCTCTGCCCATCTCTGTAGCATCAGTCCCTTTGCCTCAGGGTTTTTCAGTTGTGGGAGAAACAAGTACTGCTAAAGAGTTGGTTCAAAGGGACAGGACCTGTGGTGGACCAGACCACCTTGGGTGCAGCCTCTGCCTCTCCTCTTCACTGCTGCCTCCTGCACTCTGTTTTTTGCAGGACACTGGTGTTGCTCTGTGCTCTCAGAACCCAGATCTGCATGACATCCAG
>NW_009934553.1:0-257 GCF_000696875.1 Nestor notabilis
GCCTCGCGTGGCCTTAACCCAGCCCCTGGGGGATTCCAGCTTGGTCTCGGGAGCACTGGGATACGTTCAGAAAGCCGGGATGGGGCCGAGGTTTTAAAGGCTCTTGTAAAGCAGCTGGAAATGGGAATTTCACCCCTTTGGTGCTTTCTGTTTGCTATTTAGAGCCTGATTTTTTTCCCCAGGTGAGGCCTCGAGTCCTTTAATCCCTCAGTTTAAAGCTCCTGCCAACAGGATCCCGGATCCCGGGGCGCAGCCGC
>NW_009934553.1:299-1126 GCF_000696875.1 Nestor notabilis
GGAATCCCTGCGGATCCCCCCTCACACGATCCCTCTTCTCTTCCAGACCACCTCAAACCCTTCCTGGATGATTCCACCCTGCGCTTTGTGGACAAGCTCTTCGAGGCGGTGGAGGAAGGTCGAAGCTCCCGACATTCCAAGTCCAACAGTGACCGGAACCGCAAGCGGGAGCTGAAGGTGATTATTGATTATTGATTATTGATTATTGATGGTTGCTTGAGTCGTTAGTGGTTTCCTGTGGTTTGGTGGCCTGGAGGCAGCCTGGTTCTCTGCCACACTCTCCTCTTCCAGAGAGGTACATCTTGGAATGCTTAAAGTTCAAGAGAAAAGACTCCTCCCCATGATGAAGTGTGTGAGCCTTTACCTTCCCCTTCTTCCCGTCACTTCTTGGCTCCCCCAGTGGAGTCACTTCAGCTCTTGTTTTTCATCCTCTTCACCTTCGGGTGTGGGCAGCAAAGTGTTTTCGCGGGATTAGATGCTCCCAACAGCTTCCCGCTGCTCTTCCCAGCGGCTCTTCCCGTCAGGGCTCCGTGCCGGGTCATCTCGAAGGGGTCTCATTCCCTTTCTCCATCAGGAACCAAAAGAGGGTGGTTTTTTGGCAATGCCAAAGGTTGGATGGGC
Source organism: Nestor notabilis (assembly GCF_000696875.1). Taxonomy (NCBI): domain Eukaryota; kingdom Metazoa; phylum Chordata; class Aves; order Psittaciformes; family Psittacidae; genus Nestor; species Nestor notabilis. Next base: position 921 of record NW_009934553.1, read on the forward strand.
TGGAGAGAGGTGGTTCATGAAGCTCAACAAGGTCCTGACTCAGCCTGAAGAAGGCTCCTTAGAGCAGCTCCAGGGCCTAAAGGGGCTGCAGGAAACCTGGAGAGGGGCTTGGGACAAGGGATGGAGGGACAGGACAAGGGGAATGGCTTGAACCTGCCCGAGGGGAGATTGAGATGAGCTCTGAGGCAGAAGCTCTTCCCTGTGAG
>NW_009934553.1:1240-1487 GCF_000696875.1 Nestor notabilis
CTGGAGCGGGAGCATCTTTAAGCTCTCTCCATCCCAGCCCAGTCTGGGATTCTGTGACTCGTTCCAGCAGGGATTTAGGAGCTCTCGGGTGTTTCTCCCACCCCACGTTGGCGGCGGGGGTTGAGCTCTCGTGCAGCCCCACCACGTTTCACTCCTCTCCTCTCCGACGTCTTCAGCTCCGGGAGTTGACCCTCTCTGGGCTGAGCAGGGGCCTCTCTGCTGCTCCCGCTCCCGCAGAGGCCCCTTC
>NW_009934553.1:1611-3047 GCF_000696875.1 Nestor notabilis
CGGGCAGAGACTTCTCTTTTCTCCCTCTGCCTGAGGCTTTAGGAAGGGGCTGGGGCCGCTCAGCAGCTGGTGGTGAAGGAGCTGCCGCCCCCAGTTACTGCTCCCCGGTGCTCGGGCAGGAGCTCAGTGTCCTGCAGCTTCCTTGTCAGGCTGAGGTGCCTCTGAGCACCTCTGGAGCATCTCTGTGCCGTGGCTCCGGCTGGATCCGGGGGGGCACAGCCAAAAGGTGAGGTTCTGGCTCAGCTGATGGATCCTCCCTGCTCCCCTTGACCCTCCTGCTGCTGCTTTCTTGGGGACATAGTGCAGAGACCAGAACATCATCAACCCCCCCGCTTGGTGCTGGTGGGACGTGGTGGTGCCCGTGGGTCCCACCTTCCTTCATGTGTTCAGCTCCAGCTCCCCTCTTCCTGTGCCCCCCTCGGGGCCGCGGTGTCCTCTCCTGTTCCCTGTGGCAGGGAGGATCCGGGGCTGAAAGGTGGTTCTTCTCCAATGGAGCACATCTGGGACCACAAGTGGCTGGTGGTGTCCTCAGCTTCCCGAAAGCAGAGCTGGGGGGCAGCAGAACAGGCCTGTCCCCACTTCTCGTGGCTCAACCCTCCTGCCACATCATCCACCTTCTCCCCACTATTCCCTTTCGTGGATCAGGGGGAGCTGCTGGAGCAGGGGATGCTCTGGTGGGGCTCAGGCGGTGGCTGCACCCACAGACCAACACACCCCTCACGCCAGGGCAGGTCCTGGAGCTCAGCTGGTGCTTTCCCACTAAGATCTTGTAGCAACAGGCTCCACCGTGGTGGATTAAGCCTGAAAGGCGCCTCCTGGTCGCTCGGTGCCTTCATCTCGCTGCCTTCCTCTCCTTGGTTTAAGTCTCGTGGGGTAGGTCGTTGCTTGGGAAGTGTCAGGAACTAAAAGTGATGGTTTACACACTTTATACTATGGGCAAGTCCTTTCTCTTGAACTTGTAGGTTTTCCAAGAAGTACCTGTGTGTGGCTGAGGAAGTGTCCTTGTAGAACCGTTGTAGTGAAGAAGGGATTGCGCCCGATTGCAACCGGTGTGTATCTCCTCATTTCAACTACCACCTTGACACACACACTGCGGCCCCCGGCCGCGGGCGCTGGGAGCCTCCTGATGCCACCACTGTGGTGGTTGCTTGCTCTGGAGCTTGGGGGTGCTGTGGTGGCTGGAGCTGCCTCAGGGGAGGACGTGGTGGGACGCGCACGTTCCTTCACCAAACCCTCTGAAGTTGGTGGAAGAACCCAGCCTGGAGAAGAGGAGCTGCAGGAGGAACTTAGAGCAGCTCCAGGGCCTAAAGGGGCTCCAGGAAGCCTGGAGAGGGACGTTGGACAAGGGATGAGGGACAGGACAAGGGGAATGGCTTTAAGCTGCCAGAGGGGAGACTGAGATGAGCTCTTGGGCAGAAGCTCTTCCCTGTGAGGGT
>NW_009934553.1:3111-3404 GCF_000696875.1 Nestor notabilis
AGGTTGGACACAGGGGCTTGGAGCAACCTGCTCTAGTGGAAGGTGGCCCTGCCCGTGGAGCTGGAGGAGCTTTAAGTTCCCTCCATCCCAGCCCAGTCTGGGATTCCAAGATGTGGAAACCAGCTTAGTCCCAGCAGGTCGGCTGGGGGATGGTCTCCAGGCCGCTGGGTGAGACCTTACCTCTCCTTGGTGGCAGAAACCCCTTGGGCCACCAGAGGATGATGGTGGCTTCTACACAGACACATCCCTGGGATGTCTCCCGTCCTTCCTGCCTTTGCACGGATCACCACTGG
>NW_009934553.1:3473-4143 GCF_000696875.1 Nestor notabilis
GGATCCGCTCCACGTGCTGCTTTCTGAGTCGGCCCGAGGAGAAGCCCTGGTGTTAACCACAGCTTTCCCCTCTCTCCCTTTCCCCCAGGATGTGTTTGGCGATGACTCGGAGGTGTCCAAGGAATCCTCTGGTGTGAAGAAGCGGCGCATCCCCCGATTTGAGGAGGTGGAGGATGAGCCTGAGGTTATTCCAGGCCCACCATCGGAGAGCCCGGGGATGCTGACCAAGCTTCAGGTCGGTGGGAGCTGCCCCCCGTGGCTGGGTCTTTGCCTCCTGTGCTGGGCAGGTCGCTCTTGGCCACCCTTTGCGTGTGCACCCGTTGCCTGGGGCCCTCCTCAAGCCTTGCTGGGTTGATGGTGCTGGGGAGCCTTTGTGAGGAGGGTTTGGGTGTCCCCCCTGCTCAAGCCTGGTGGAGCTCCCCTCGCTTCCTCCTCCGTGGCTGCGGGTTGTTGGTTGGAGCTGTTTGAGCTGGTTCTGTCCTCACCACGCTGGTGTTTGTGTTGGGGGGGCCCTTCTCCTCCTCCTGGGAGAGGGCAGGAGCACCCAGTGTCCACGTCTCCTTCCACAGATCAAGCAGATGATGGAGGCAGCCACCCGGCAGATAGAGGAGAGGAAAAAGCAGCTCAGCTTCATCAGCCCTCCCACCCCACAGGTACCACCGGGGTGGGC
>NW_009934554.1:0-980 GCF_000696875.1 Nestor notabilis
TTCCCAGGGTGGGATGACCGTGAGTAAAACAGACTCCATGTATTTGCCAAAATGCTGATTCCTAGCACAATCAGCAGGCAGGTTTCAAGGGTATTCAAAGGCCATCTAAAACCTTCAGAACTCTCAAATGCTGCTGTAAATAGGCTGGTGGGGGAGCGGGGGGTGTAAGGGAATGCCTCCTTCATAGGTTGATCCCCTGAGGAGAAAAAAACGCCGTATATAATGGCTAAAAAATGTCATTATGTACCTCCCAAAGTATAGGGGTGATGACCACGCTGGGAACGCAAGCCAGACCAGTTTCATGATCAATGAGTCTATTGTATTACAAGGTGTGTGTGGCTTGTGTTCCTTCTGCACCTGGAGTCCTTCGATCCCTGGAACAAACACTAAAACAGCAAATACTGGCTGTAAGTAAGGTACGACATGCTGAAACTCTGAGATCAAGCGCAACAACACTGAGAGCCAATAAATCAGCATTGTGACGAGTGACTATTAATCTGAAACAGTAAATGCTTATCACAAATATGATTAAACACACTCTGGTCAGATCTGTTGTTATCTCAACCCTTCATACCTCACGTTGGGCGCCACAAGAAACTGTTGTGTTTAAGCCCAGCCAGCAACTCGGAACAACGCAGCAGCTCGCTCACTCCCCCAACCCCCTTCTTCCTCCCCCCACTCCTGGAGGGATGGAGAGGAGAATCGGAAGAATGTGACTCCCATGGGAAGAGATAACAACAGTTATCTACCCAGCAGAGCTTGAGACAGAGAAAGTCCTTGGACAGAGTAAACATTACATAGCAAAAAATAAAAAAATCAGTGTTACCACTGTTGTGCTCAGGCTAAAGTCGAAAACACAGCACTGTACCAGCTCCTAAGAAGCAGAAAAAATTACTCCTGTAGAAAAGACTAAGGACAAGTACCAAATAGGCCTTCCTCAAGTTCTTCTTCAGCTTCCCTTGATTCACTTTACCGGGCTG
>NW_009934555.1:0-1685 GCF_000696875.1 Nestor notabilis
AAAAATATCTTTATAAATATTTTTAATCATTTGAATATTCTTTTTTCAAATGCCTGATGACCGGAAAAGGGGAAATATAGCCCTTTTCCAATCTGGAGAAGAGAAGGCTCCTTAAGAGGACACCTTAGAGCAGCTCCAGTGCCTAAAGGGGCTCCAGGAAACCTGGAGAGGGGCTTTGGACAAGGGCCTGTAGGGACAGGACAAGGGGAATGGCTTGAACCTGCCAGAGGGGAGACTGAGATGAGCTCTTGGGCAGAAGTTCTTCCCTGTGAGGGTGCTGAGGCGCTGGCACAGGGTGCCCAGAGAAGCTGTGGTTGCCCCATCCCTGGCAGTGTTCAAGGCCAGGTTGGACACAGGGGCTTGGAGCAACCCGCTCTAGTGGAAGGTGTCCCTGCCCGGGGCAGGGGTTGGAACTGAATGAGCTTTAAGGCCCCTTCCAACATAAACCAGCCTGGGATTCTATGATTTACTTATGCATTACAGTTAATTAGTTTGTGCTGCTCAGCTCCCATCCTGACCTAGCTCTGATCTCCCAGCTGTGAGGACAGAGGTTTCTGTATGTCTGTACATCTGTGCTTAGCAGTTGCAAAATTCAAATAGCTCAGACTGTTAGCTCTGCCTCCTTGTAAATGTCAACCTTTCAGCTAAGTCAGATAGAGCATAAATACATTTGATTTAGATGAAGCATTAGGTTTTTAGGGGAGAAATAAATAGAAATAAATAATAATAAGACAAACACACACAAAGAAAACAATGTCGGGAGTGGAGAGCATGTTCTCAGAGTATCAGGCTCCTTTCTTGGTTGTACTCCCTAAGCCTGTGCTAAATCCCAGTTAGTGCACAGGAGTCTGACCAAGGGCTGGGGAACAGTCATGAGGAGACCGCCTAATTTTGCCCCCAGGTGTTTCTATTACACATCTTGAAAGTTTCCATTTTTGAAGAGTTATTTTAAGTATCAGTGCATCCTGCTTGTCTTTGGAGGGATAATTTGATCAGTAAAGGAAGGCAAATTAGATTTAAAAGAGGTTGGATATCAAGACTGTAACCCTCTTGCTCTTGAAGTAAGGATGTCAGAGAGCAAGAAAAGACTCTTTAAGTCTTATTTCCTATCCCCTGCTTCTCAGCAGGGCTCTGACCTGGCTGTCCTGGATCTTACAGCATCACTGCTGCTCTGTAAAATGCAGGTTCTGTTGAATAAAAGATAAAATAATAATAATTTTAAAAGTGTTTTGATTTTAGAGCTGAGGTGAAGACAAGTTAGCGAAGCACCTCTGCCAAATGTCACTGCCACGCTACAGCTTCCAGGCTTGCCCTATGTAATTAAGAATGAGGCATGCCAGCTAACAACTTGTATTAGATAAGCTGCTCTAACAAAGAGATAAATCGAGAGGCAAATCCAAAACAGTTCTGCTGGGGTCTATTGTTAGTGAAAACTGTTTGCAGGGACTGTTTTTGCACCATGAGCTGCCCACTGGGAAACTCTTTGGGCCCAGCCATCCAGGCAGTTTTTTTACACAGGGAAGAGCACACCCATCCAAGCCATGAGCAGGCAGTTTCTGCAGGAGAATGTTCTGGGAAATGGTGTCAAAGGCTTTACTAAAGTCCAGGTCTACAACATCCACAGCCTTTCCTTCATCCAGTAAGAAGGTCATCCTGTCATAGGAGATCAGGTTAGTCAAGCAGGA
>NW_009934556.1:0-215 GCF_000696875.1 Nestor notabilis
ATTTTCTTGTAAGCTCACTTGCTTTATTGAAGGGGAGCAATAAATGAGCTTATTCAGCGTAAACTGACTTTTAGACTTGTATTAGAGTTGTTGGGGTCTGAAGGGCATTAATAGGCTTTAATTTCCCTGAGCAGCCTCACCTGGCCCCACACCCATGGCTGCAGGCGTCCCACTTGTGCTCAGCCCTGAGCCCTTTGTGCTCTGTTGTAGACCTG
>NW_009934556.1:681-910 GCF_000696875.1 Nestor notabilis
TGTAAATGGCAGTTATGAAAGTAATGAAGTAATGAGCTGCTCCTTAGGGCAAAACGATTGTGATTTTAATCTTGCACCCCAGGGCCCATTAGTATTGCCTCTCGCTGCTGTCATCCTGTGTCCCCCACAGCCCCATAGTGCTCTATAGACCCACAACATGGGCCCCATGGCTTTTATTGACTTATGGCATCATGATCTCACCAGGACCTCAATGACAGCAGCAGCAGCA
>NW_009934557.1:0-253 GCF_000696875.1 Nestor notabilis
GGCTGCGCTGCACGAAGGAGCGGAAGGTCTCGCGGGTGCGTTTGCGCTTCTCCTCGATGCACTGGAGGTCCCCTGGAGCAGGGACACGAGAGAGAGACACATCCATATCCCATATCCCACATCCATGTCCCATATCCCACATCCCACATCCATATCCCGTACCCCACATCCATATCCCGTATCCCCCATCCATAGCCCATATCCCCCATCCATATCCCGTATCCCATATCCCACATCCATCGCCCCTATCCCC
>NW_009934557.1:382-662 GCF_000696875.1 Nestor notabilis
TCTCCCTCCCCATACCCCATATCCCCCATCTATATCCCATATCCCACAGGCATATCCCGTATCCCCATCCATATTCCATACCCTACATGCATATCCCATATCCCCCATCCATATCCCGTATGCCGTATCCCATATCCTGTATCCCGTATCCCATATCCTACATCCATATCCTGTATCCCCCATCCATATCCCGTATCCCATATCCTGTATCCCACATCCATAGCCCATATCCCATATCTCATCTCCTGTATCCCATATCCTGTACCCCCATCCATATCCC
>NW_009934557.1:739-950 GCF_000696875.1 Nestor notabilis
ACCCCACATCCCATATCCCCCATCCATATCCTGTATCCTGTATCCCATATCCCATATCCCGTATCCCACATCCATATCCCATATTCTGTATCCCATATGCCGTATCCCATGTCCCACATCCATATCCCGTATTCCATACCCCACATCCATATCCTGTATCCCGTATCCCATCTCCCCCATCCATCTCCCATATCCCATCTCCCGTATCCCA
>NW_009934558.1:0-1745 GCF_000696875.1 Nestor notabilis
TCAGGGAGGAGGAGATGGAGTTATTGGAGGTGCCACCATGGTCTTGTCAGTGGCAACTTGGTCTTGGCAATAGTAACATGGTCAGGGAGGAGGGGATGGAGTTGTGGAGGTGGTGCCATGGTCTTGGGGATGGCACCTCGGTCATGGTCATGGCAATGGGGTCAGGGAGGTGATAATGTAGTTATGGAGGTGCCAGCATGGTCTTGGGAATGGCAGCGTGGTCTTGGTAATGCTGGCGCGGTCAGAAAGGTGGTGGTGTAGTTATGGAGGTGCTACCATGGCCTTGGCCGTTGGCACTGAGGTCATGCTATTGTCCCTGTGGTCTTGGCAATGGCACTGCTGTCATGGCGATGCCACTATGGTCAAAGCAATGGTACCATGATCATGATGGTGCCACCATGGCCACGCTGATGGACCCACGACCGCGGTCAAGCCAATGACACCATGACCACGATGACACCACCACAGTCACACCACCGGCACCATGACCACGTTGGTGCCACCAAAATCACAACCACACCACTGCACCCGTAACCACACACCCCCCACCACACTCCCAGCACCACCACTACAACCACGGTGCCACCACCTCACCCATCACACCCAACCACCACCCCCTTCGCCTGCGGTGTCCCCGCGAGGTCCCCAGGCACTGGTGGGACCAGGGGTGATGTCCTACCACAGGCATCGCACTGGAGAAGGTCTTTGAGTACAGCGAGTACTGGGAGGGCGCGCGGGCGCTTTACGCCGCCTTCGACTGCACGGCCACCATGAAGTCGGGCAACGCCGACGTCTACGAGAACGAGATCCCTGGTGGACAATACACCAACCTCCACTTCCAGGCCCACGCCATGGGGCTGGGCCACAAGTTCAAGGAGGTCAAGAAGGCCTATGCTGAGGCCAACAAGCTCCTCGGGGACCTCATTAAGGTAAGGGAGGGAGTGGGGGTCTTTGTGGGGTGGTTCTTCATAGGGTGGTTCTTCATGTGGTGGTTCTCAATGGGGTAGGTGGTTCTTCATAGGGTGAACTCTATGGGGTGGGTGGTTCTTTGTTTGGAGGTTCTTCATGGGGTGGGTGGTTCTTCGTAGGGTGAACTCTATGGGGTGGGTGGTTCTTTGTTCATAGGTTGAACTCTATGGGGTGAGTCGTTCTTTGGAGGTTCTTCATGGGGTGGGTGGTTCTTCATAGGGTGAACTCTATGGGGTGAGTGGTTCTTTGTTTGGAGGTTCTTCATGGGATGGTTCTTCATGGGGTGATGTTGGTGGAGATGGTTGATGTGGAATAGGGGGTCTTACTGTGGTGGGTGGTCTTCATGGGGTGGGTGGTCTTCATGGGGTGGGTGGTCTCCATAGGATGATGTCCATGGGGTGGGATGGACTCCATGGGTTGAGCGCTCCATGAGTGAAGTGCTCCGTAGGTTGGGTGCTCCGTAAGTTGGGTGCTTCATGGGTTGAGCGCTCCATGGGGCAGGTACTTCATGGGCTGGATAAACCATGGGTTGGATGGACTCCATGAGTTGGGTGCTCCATGGGCTGGGTTCTCCATGAGCGAGACCCCTGGGTGATGGCACCCCTGGGTGACACCACTGGCTGACACCATTGCAGGTGACCCCGTCCTCCAAGGTGGTGGGGGACTTGGCGCAGTTCATGGTGCAGAACGGGCTGTCGCGGGAGGAGGTGGAGGCGCGCGCGGACGAGCTCTCCTTCCCGCTCTCCGTGGTGGAATTCCTGCAGGGATACATCGGC
>NW_009934558.1:1815-2019 GCF_000696875.1 Nestor notabilis
CTCGCGTGTGAGGCAGTGGGATGGACTGGGATGGACTGGGAGGGCTGCCTGGAGGCTGTTGTCATGGCACTGGACCCCAGCAACAGGTCTCTCTACTGGTTGCCATGGTACCCAACCCTAGCAACAGGTCCTAGTGGTGGTTGCCATGGCACCAGCTCCATAGCAACAGGTCTAATGATGGTTGCCATGGCAGCCAACCCTAGC
>NW_009934559.1:0-271 GCF_000696875.1 Nestor notabilis
GTAAAAGGGATGTGGGGGCTCGTGGGTCCCCATTGAGGCAGCAGGGGTTTGGGGTTTGGGGTTTGGCACCATTTATCGGGTCCATAGGGGTGTATAGGGCTGAAAACAGCCCCGTGTGCCCCCAAAGCCCCTTTGCCACCAGCCCCCAGTGTCCTCCATGGGTCAGGGCGTCCTCAGCCGGAGCTGGGGGGGTGCTTTGGGTCTGGTGGAGGGCATGAGCCCGCCTCTCCTGCAGTACCTGCAGATGAAGTGGCCGCGGCTGGACGGGACC
>NW_009934559.1:630-999 GCF_000696875.1 Nestor notabilis
CTTTGCCACCTGGGTCCTGGTTGGGGGGAAGGGGACGCAGCCGGTGGCTGGGGACGGGTCCTCGCCTGGGCTCAGGTTTGGTTGGGGTGAGTGGGGATCCCTCCAGGTCTCAGCATCTCCTCCCCGTGCTGCCGATGGGCAGATGGGTGCTGGGAGAGAGGTGGGATGCTTGGAGAAAGACAGGATGCTTGGAAGGAGGTGGGGTGCTCGGAGGGAGCTGGGATGCTTGGAGGAAAATGGGATGCTTGGAAGGAGATTGGGTGCTCAGAGGGAGCTGGGATGCTTGGAGGAAAGTACTTGGATGCAGATGAGTTGCTGGGAGCCCAAGTGCGTGCTCAGGGGCAGTGTCCATGTTCTAACACCGCTTCT
>NW_009934559.1:1123-2576 GCF_000696875.1 Nestor notabilis
CCATGTCCCAGGAGACCGTTCTCCTCTTCCCACTTTATCCCATTATCCACTCGGTGGGATGCCGAGAGCTGCTGGGTGGTTGGGAAGGGAGGGGGCCCCACACCGCTGGAAGTGTTGGGAATCACCAGGGTGGAAATGGGCTGGTGATGGGTCCGAGGGACCGGGCAGGGATGACTTCTCCACTAAAGCTGGTGTGTTTGCAGGCAGGGGCAGCCCGTGTACTCCATCCCTCCCGGCGGCTTCCGGCACCCCTACCCTGCCCTCGCCATGAACGCCTCCATGTCCAGGTGGGTCCAAGCAGGGATGAGGGACCCTCCTTGAGCATCCCGGAGCTGGCAGCGGGATTTTGGCTGCTTCCCTGAGGACGTGGGGCTCATTAACACAGTGGGTGCTCCCGGTGCTCTGCATGGGCACAAATCAGTCCTGGGAGGTTCTGGTGGCCTCCTTGGCCAAAAATACCCCCATAAGGGTGCGGATGGTCCCCATGGGTAGGGGAGAAGTGACAGCCTGTGGGCTCAGGGCATCGCTTGGGTCCGTGTTACTGCCCTGCACAAGCTGGGGTGGGATCCGGTGTCAGACCACACCATGGAGCGGGTGGTCTCTTAACCCAGAAGGTTTCAGTCCTGGGAGGTTCTGGTGGCCTCCTTGGCCAAAAATACCCCCATAAGGGTGCGGATGGTCCCCATGGGTAGGGGAGAAGTGACAGCCTGTGGGCTCAGGGCATCGCTTGGGTCCGTGTTACTGCCCTGCACAAGCTGGGGTGGGATCCGGTGTCAGACCACACCATGGAGCGGGTGGTCTCTTAACCCAGAAGGTTCTCAGGAGGGTTTGGGGTGGAACCCGGGGGCTGTTGGTGCCAGTGGGGAGCTGACAAGCCCTCTCCTCCTGTTCCGTCTGCTGCAGTTTGATGTCCAGCCGCTTCTCCCCACACATGGTCCCACCACCCACCCATGGGCTGCACCCCTCGGGCATCCCGCACCCCACCATCATCTCGCCCATCGTGAAGCAGGAACCCACCCAGCCCAGCGTCAGCCCCGGAGGCAACACGTGAGTGAGGGGACAGAGCAGCCCCGGGGACAGGAGCTCATCCCCTGCGTGGGGCAGAGCGGGTCCTGACCCCCCTCATTGCAGGAAGTCCCCCGTCACTGTGAAGAAGGAGGAGGAGAAGAAGCCCCACATCAAGAAGCCACTCAACGCCTTCATGTTGTACATGAAGGAGATGAGGGCCAAGGTGGTGGCCGAGTGCACGCTGAAGGAGAGCGCTGCCATCAACCAGATCCTGGGCAGACGGGTACGGCCATTTCCCTTGGCATTGACCTTGTGCCCCTGTGCTGCCCTGTTTGTGGCCTTGAAAGGGCTTTCATAGGCTCCCAGCCTGGTTTGGGTTGGAAGGGAGCTTAAAGCTCCTCCAGCTCCAACCCCTGCCCCGGGCAGGGACACACTCAACTCGAGC
>NW_009934559.1:2718-3202 GCF_000696875.1 Nestor notabilis
CGTGGGGAGGGGAGCTCGGCAGCCACAGTGCCCTGGGGCTGCAGCGTGGTCTCTTCTCCCCCTGCAGTGGCACTCGCTGTCGCGGGAGGAGCAGGCAAAGTACTACGAGCTGGCACGGAAAGAGCGGCAGCTCCACTCGCAGCTCTACCCGACGTGGTCAGCACGGGACAACTACGTAAGTGTGGAGCTGTGGGACCAGCGGGGATGGGGTGTCCGTGTGGGACGAGGGGTCCCCTCCTGTCCCCTCGCCGGGTGTGTGGCTGGTGGGAGGTTGCTGTGCTCACGGAGGTTGGTGTTGAGGTGCTGGTGCTGAGTCCCTGTGGATGCATCCCCATGAGCTGCACCAGGGCACCCTTAGCCCTGTTTCTGACCCCCGCAAGGGCTCTCGGGTGGCACAAACCACCTGAGGACTTTATACCACTCCCCAGGGCAAGAAGAAGAAGAGGAAGCGGGAGAAGCTGGCACAGCAGCAGCAGCAGAGCCA
>NW_009934560.1:0-318 GCF_000696875.1 Nestor notabilis
CGGTCGGACCTGCTGCTGGTGCCACACTTACATCTGCACTGTCTGCTTGCCCATGGGCGCGTGGAGCAGGAAGTCCCGTGAGATGGGCTTGACCCACATCACCACCACGAGGACGGGCGCCAGGAAACTCCCGTGGAGCAGGACCCTGCAGCGAAGCCATCCCTGACCCCCGTGCAGCCAGTGCCCCCGCTCCCTCCATCCCAACGCAGACAGGGACCGCTCCTCACCCATGGCCCCTCCACCCTCTCCCACCACCAAACCTCTGCGCTCTGCAGCCACAGGGCTGGGGGGGCCCCAGCACTGACACCCCCCCCCCCC
>NW_009934560.1:434-660 GCF_000696875.1 Nestor notabilis
CGCGGTGCCCCCAGCCCCAGCTTGAGGGCCAGCTTGGCGACGGGCAGCCTGCAGAGGGAGAGGTAATGCAGGAGGGGACAGGTTGGCCCCATCCTCAGCGAACCCTGGATGTGTTCCCACCCCAGAACCTCCAAATAACCTCCTGGAAACCCCATTTCCCCATCAACTCACGTCCACTTCCAGGCCCGCTGCTTCAGGATGCTCTCCCGGTCGGTGCTGAATCCAG
>NW_009934560.1:754-1449 GCF_000696875.1 Nestor notabilis
GATGACCAGGGCCACCATGGCGAGGAGGAGGAAGAAGAAGGCGAAGGTGAGGCAGACGGAGCGCTCGCCCCCCTCCTCTGAGCGGAAGTAATGGCGCATCACCATGAAGAAGACCTTGCTGCGCGTGAGGGGAGGAGGTCAAGGAAATGAGGAGCTTCAGGACCCTCCCCAGCACCAGCAGGACCCCCCTGCCCATTAGCACATCATAAAGCATCTGCATCGTTAGGCTGCTGCCACCTTCTCTGCGGGAAGGTTTTCATTGGGCACCCTTATAGCTCATCACTGAGTGCTTTATAAACCCATAAATTGAAGTTTTCCATCTCAACTGGCTTTTAACGGGGGAAAGCTGAGGGTGGCGGGCTGCCACCAGCAGCCTGGAGCTGGCGGGTGGTGACAATCACACCCCAAAAGTCAGAACAAGGATACACGGAGAAGACAACTGTCAGCAGGCACCAGAGCACCCCGATGTTCATCTCCTTCTGGGGGTCCACCAGGCAGTAGTAGCCCTCAGTGAAGACATAGACGGCGGTGGAGTAGACAGCAAAGTCCACAAACCACTGGTAGTCCAGGAAATAACGCAGCACTGCGTGACAGAGGGACACGTCACTGCGCTGTGGGGACCCACAGGGTGTCCCGTGCCCAGGGCAATGCAGAGGGAGCAGTGGGTGCACGGGGGGGGTTACCAAGAGCATCCA
>NW_009934561.1:0-10467 GCF_000696875.1 Nestor notabilis
GCGCACTGATCCTGATGCCAGTCACATCCCTGCCCTGTGGGGAGGCAGGTCTCACCATCTGTAAAATCACTTGTCCAGCTTGGAAAGCCTGGGGGTCCCTTGCTGTGCGCAGATGGGCTTCCCAGGGATTGCTGCCGGCTCAGGGAAGCCTCCTCACTCCATCAGTCTTGGAGCTGCAGGTTGCCTCGCAGCTGGCTGGCCGTGGATGTAGAGCTATTTGCTAGCGCAGTGGTGAGCAGCTCCACTCTTGCTTCACATTTATTGGGGTTTTTTCCTTTAAGGATGGTTTTTGGTTGTTTTGGTGCTTTTTGGCAGAAGGATGGTTTTTGGTTGTTTTGGTGATTTTTGGCAGGCTTTTCCTTAGTCTCAGCTCCCTCTTGTAGCGCTACTTTTAAAGATGAGTTTCCCTGAACAAGTTTGGTTTGTGCAACCATGGATGGCACCGATGGCTGATGTGGGGGTTTGTTCACCCCTTGTGCCCAGTGGGCTGCCCAGTGCTTGGGCTGGTGTGTTTCTTTTCATCACAAAACACTTGCTTATAAAAAACCTTCCTTTGGGGGGTCAGTCCCAACAGAAGTTGGGACGCAGGACCCAGAGTCAACCTCTGCACAGCTCTGGGCTCAGTTTAACTGCCCTGCTTTTAATAAAGCAGCCCTTTTGTTGCAAGTGTACAGCTCATATTCTCTTTGCTTATCAACGTCATATAAATCTCTGGAATCGCCATCTGATCTCTGGACACAGCTCAAACAATGCCCCCAGGATATTAATATTGTACAGCTGCCCTTAATTCCCATGGCCCATTTCACTTCCCTTATTGAGCCAGTGGAGAGGAGAAGTTTGGATGATAAACAACATTAATGGACTGTTGGGCCTTTTCCTCCTGCAGGCTGCTGTGACTGCAGCTGTGCAGGGAGTTATTTCTTGGTGAACCAGTTTCAATCCCAGAGGAACAGGGGATGTGCTCATCCCACCCAGCGTTCATGTGCAACCTGCTTAGTCTAGTTCATAAGCCAGTGTCAGGCATCCCTGTGCCTGAAGCTGCTCCAGCTTCTCCCACTGCCTCGAGCAGCAGCCTCAGGCAGAGGAGATAGGAGCCCTGAGGAAGGGTATCCTGAGGCAGCGACTGCATCGTGCAGGCTGCCAGGGGCATCGCTGTAGTTGAACACCCTGTGAGTGACTGTTCCTTCTCTTCCTCTCCCCAAGCTGATGACCAAGCACCCTGCCAAGCGCCTGGGATGCGGCCCAGAAGGGGAGCGGGACATCAAGGAGCACGCGTTCTTCCGCTACATCGACTGGGACAAGCTGGAGCGGAAGGAGATCCAGCCTCCCTTCAAGCCAAAGGCTGTAAGTGTGCCCGCGGGAAGCGCAGTTCTCCCATCCTCTCCTATGCGCCGATTCTCTCCTGCACAGCAGCTCCCACTCGTGCTGGTGGGTGCACATCCACATAGGTGCAGCACGGAGGTCCCATTTCTCTGCTCAGAGCATCGCATCTCCTCAGATTTGGCACATGCCAAACCCCACCTGTGAAAGGATAACTCTTGGATGCCTTGTCTCACTCTGGCTTGCAGGGGTAGAAGCACCTCGCGTTCAGCTCACGAATGTAATCCTATTGTCACACTGTCTGTCTGTTGTCCCAGGGCTTGGTCTTTCTGTGGGTTTCTTTCTCCTCAATCTGAACAGGTCTCTTTCTTTAAAACTAAACTTTATTTCAAGCCCTTAGCTCAGCACCGTCCTGTCTGAGTTGGCAGCGGAGCTGGATTTCACTCACATTTCTCTCCAAGGTGGAGCAGTGGAAGGCTGGAGCAGGTTCGCAGGTGGAGGAGCTCTGCAGTGAGGATCTGACTTCTCTCTGCCATCCTTTTGGCATGGGCTGTTCTAGCCACAGATGCTGTGGGGGGAGCTGAGCTGCCAGCAGTGAAACTGAGGCGGAGACATGAATAATGTGAAAGCTGTTGGTCAAAAGAGACAGAAAGACAGACTTCTTGATTGCCCCTGGGTCCAGCCACCACTGCAGTGACCCTGCAGTGCCAGTGCAGGGGGGCAGCACAAGCTGCAGAGCGGGTCTCATTGCCTGCACACAAGGTTCATGCTGTGCAGTGCCAGGGTAAGGTCACAGCTAAGTCTGAGTCTCCACAGTGGTCCAGGTCCTTAAGGCATGGGCTTATTCATATGTGTCCGCCTCCTGCATGCCCACTGCTGCTGTGTCCTAGTTGGGCACTGGTGTTTACAGAAAGCTGTGAATCCAAAGTTAAATCTGATTCATGTGGCTGATACAAACCGATATTCATGCCCAGTGATCAAGGGGTTGGAACTAGAGCAACTTCAAGGTCCCTTCCAACCCAAACCAGTCTGGCATTCTGTGACGGCATGCTCTCTTAATCCATCATTGTGGATCACAACTCAGAGTCCAGAGATGCTCCCTGTGCTTAACTGAGCCTTCCCCTGCCCCACTGCCCTTAACAGCCTGGACACATCTGCTTTCCCTCACTTCACAGCAAACCTATTCTTTTGAAGGGACCCCTTCGGTGTTTGGAAAAACACCACTTGCAGGGAAAACATGGGATGGGAATCATTTGGTGCAGGGTGCTCAGCTCCTTTAGCTCTCCTCCCTCTAAATACACTCTGCTCCAGAAGCCTTTTCTCTTCTACAGCTCCTTGCTTGGCTGATCAAAGAGGAATAAGATTTAGCTGGGCTTGACAGGGGCCTCCTCTTCTTCCTGGTGTGCAGCATGGATGGGGCAGCAGGAGGTCTGCCAGCGGTGCCTGGCCTGTGTTTGGGGCTGCCTTTTAGTGTCAGACAAGTATTTTTATCAAGTGTCTATTCAATTAGATATACAAATGTTATTTTATACAAATATTTGTACAAATGTTACTTTTTATACAAATATTTGTACAAATGTTACTTTTATACAAATATTTATACAAATGTTACTTTTTTTATACAGATGTTACTTTTTATACAAATACTC
Organism: Nestor notabilis; assembly: GCF_000696875.1. Lineage (NCBI taxonomy): Eukaryota > Metazoa > Chordata > Aves > Psittaciformes > Psittacidae > Nestor > Nestor notabilis. Next base: position 2,970 of record NW_009934561.1, read on the forward strand.
ATACAAGTGTTACTTTTTTATTCATACAAATGTTACCTTTTAGACAACTACTTATGCAAACTCCTGCAGTGATGCCTTTTCAGGAAGCTCTATGGGGCACTGTCCTCAGAGGCTTCCACTTCCATGGCTGAGAGCTGCTTTGGTGTGATTCAGTCTCAGGCTGCCCTCTGCATCAGCCAAGACAACAGTGTCCCATTTTCCTTGTCACGGTAGGCAGCTGGTGATAATTAGCACAGAGGTTCTGCATTGGTGCTGCTTTCCTTTCTCTCAGAAGGAATGGAATCTTCAAGCCATTAGACCATGTAGGAATGTCATGACTGGGAAGGCATTAGCTTTAATATCAAAGTATAATTGTGCAAGAGTATGTGGGTTATTTGTACACACCGTGATTTGCTGGCTGAGGGTGGGATATGACCTTTGTCCAGAGGATGCTGACACATGTGGCAGGGATGCTGCTCTGCACCTGGAGCCCATTGACAGGGCTGGACAGGCACCAGGGTTTTGGGTCCTGTTCTGCAAGAGCCCATTTCTCCTGAAATCCATAACTCCTGCTGTTCCCTTCCTTTGTGTTTGTTTGCTAATGGAGCTGCTGCTGCATCTCCCCTCCACACTGCCCTTTCCTCCCAAGCAGATCCCCAGCGCCGCTGTTTGCCTCGGGTTGTGGCACAATGCTGCTGTTTGGTGGTTTATAGTTAGCAACTATTGGATTCTACCAAAAGTGCTTTCTTCCTGGTTTTATGGTTTAAAGTGTGCAAGTTTTGTCCTGCTTTAAATGTCTGATTTCTTTAAGCCCTTTTGACACCGGACTTTGGAAGGGGGGGGGGAAGCTGTGCCCATCGCTTCTTGCATAATGGCTGGCAGTGGGGAGAAAACACCCTTTAGTAGGACAGGGATATTAGCAGAAGGGTAGGCACAGTTGATGTGGGATTTAGGTAGGATTAAGACAACTCAGGTACCTGCTGATAGCTGATATTTCAGCAGCAGTGCATCTGTGCTGGAAAACGCTGCTACTTTCGTGCCAGCTGTGAGTGCAGATCAGAGCAGCAGAGATGGAAATCCAGGCTTGGGCACCTTCACCATGTATTGGGTGGTCAGAGGAAGGACATTGCTCGCTGCTCCTGACCTTCAGTGTTCACACAGGGATTGAGTCTGGCTCTTTACCTTGGCTTAAGCCTTTTTCTTTTAATTAGCTTCTATAAAGGTATTGTCACAGAATCCCAGCCTGGTTTGTGTTGGAAGGGACTTTAAAGCTCCTCCAGTTCCAACCCCCTGCCCCGGGCAGGGACACCTTCCACTAGAGCAGGTTGCTCCAAGCCCCTGTGTCCAACTTGGCCTTGTCATTCCACAATATGGAATAAGATACAAACATGGGCTCAGTGTCTGCCCACAGAAGCCGCCCCGTGCAGTGCAACAGGAAAACAGACCCTTCAGCCCTGTGCCTGGCTGGGGTGTTACATACAGAGCTGAAAATGAATTCTCCAGAGCTCATGTGTTGCTTCCTGCTTTGTGCTTGATTAACCTTTATCACAGAGACGGTAACGAGACAGATCAGGGGCTGGGCTGTCTTTGGTGCACAGAAACACGGCGGCTTTGACATGGGGCTGTGCTTGGCTGCTCCGTGCTTTGGCTTGTGCATAACAATTCCTTCCGTGGGGCTGTGGTTCCCCTGGGAGTGTGTTTACACTTGCCTGCTTTCCCTGTCTCTCACCGAGATAATTATTGTTTTTGGTATCTAATTACTCCTTTACTTTACATAAAGCCTGGTGATTTGCAAAGTCTCCTCATTTTGAAGCATTGAAATCACATGGCAGCGCACAGGATTAGTCACAACAGGACAGTGGCTTAAAAAAATGGCTTTTAATCTAATAATTTTTAATTGCATAAATTAACTTTGCTCTAACTGCTTTGCATTAATTAATACTGAAATGCCATTTATAGACCTGGATGTGTCAAAACGCCGCTTCCCCTGCCTGAGCGTTTCTGTAGCCTTAGTTTCAGTCTCTGCGAGGTGAGTTTGAGTGTTTGCCTGAGTAATTCCCTAATTAGATGAGATTTAAAGATTGAGGAGGCCAACAGTGGGCAGGAGGATGCCATGGGGAGGCAGTCGGATGTGTTCAGGTTAAACATCTCTTCTCATAATCAGGATTTACCCTGGTAGCCTCAGGGTCCTGTAAAGACTTTGAGTCTCTGAGGTTCCCCTCTGATTATTCAGCCAATATTTCCAGTGTATTGGGAAGAAACTCAGCTTTGTTCATAGGAGAGATGAAACCCAGGGTCCTACATCAGAAAACCCTCGCAGTGAATGCTCCCAGTCTTTGCCTGGAGCAACAATGAATGTGCTGGAGCATCTTGAGCAGGGGTAGGGGATGATTAACCAGACACTTACCAACAAGAGGCATCATCATTCCCCCGATCAGTGCAAAGGGGCTCTTGGTGAGGCCCCGGGTTCATGCTGCCACCCAAATTCACCTAAACATGAGGTATCTATTGCCAGAGGTGTCTGTGAGTCCTGATCCTCCCTCCGGTAGCAAGGAGCCAGGTTTCATAACCCAGGAAGGTCAGAGATGCCTGTGAGGCTTGTGGGATTGCGGCTGTACCACTGGTTTGGGCCAAAACCCTGGGAAATGGAGGGCATCTTCAGCCCACCACTTCTCCTTGGTGCTGGAGCAAGGGCTCTGTTGCAGCTGGAGAACATCCATCCTTGGCTTCTTGTGATCTTTGATTGCATCTCGGGATCAATGGAAAATATTATATTATGCCTTTTGTCTCTGCTTGAAATCAAGCTGGAAACTGATAAAATAGAAAGGCTATCTTCTAAGCTGACAGTTTTATTTCTGCAGCTCAGAAAGAAAAGTCATTCTGTGCTGGCTATAAATATTAGACAGGACACATTGGGGATTTATGTAAGATAAATTCCCACCCTCCCCCTTTCTCCATTCAGGATGGAGTGATGCCTGTACATTAATAGAGTACTAAAATGAGGCAGAGTTTTCAAAACGTGGCTTTAGATCAATGTATAACTTCATGCTGCATGTCTCCTGTCCTTCAACGGGGAGCTTCATTTCAGGAGCTTTAAAGAGAAAATAAAACCTTTTTTCCTTCTTGCTCTCTCTTATCACTCATGTGTGGGCCAGACCCTGTGTCTGACACTCCTGCAGTATTGGGCCTTGGCCACTGCAATACAACCTGCCACGTTCCGAGAGCCGGTGGCATTGTGTCATCACAGGGGCAGCTCAGGACATGCGTGCAGGGCAGCACAAGTGCGTGGACACAGCCTTCAGCCCTTGGCTTTGGGCTTGGAAGTGGCTTCTGTAAACCCAAAGGCAATTTCCAGGCTTAAAGTATTTGTTTTACCCATGCGAAAGCTCCCAAAGAGGAGTAAATGCTCTTTGGTTTGCTGATGAGGGCAAGTTCTTATGCATCCAAACACCAAGTCTGCAAACCTCGCAAGACAGGGCATGGAATACTATGGATAGATGCAACTTTTAAACATGTTCCATACGTGTATTCAAGTGTTTTGCACCTTTTCCTTTCTGGCAGCGCTGCAGGGAGGCGAGGGCGGCGAGGCTGGGGGGAGCTGCAGCCCCATCACATGCGCTTTTCTCTACCCACCATTCGTTCTTTTCTTCCCCTCTCATAGTGTGGACGCAATGCTGAGAACTTCGACCGGTTTTTCACTCGCCATCCACCCGTCCTCACACCTCCCGACCAGGAAGTCATCAGGAACATTGACCAGTCAGAATTTGAAGGATTTTCCTTTGTTAACTCTGAGTTTTTTAAACCCGAAGCCAAGAGCTAAGTAGCTGCGTAGATCTCATTCCCGCATCCCTCTCATCCAACCCCAACTGCTGACGTGACATTTTCCATTGCAAAACTTGAACTCATGGTTTTTTCCTTTAGTGCTACTACTCGAGTGACCATATTTCAAGGCCTGAAGGGTGATTTGGGGGGTGATTGCAGGGTGAGTGATGCACGCTGCAGTTGTGCTTTTATGGCATTTTATTTGGAGAAGATGGAAATGGTTCCTTGGCTGGCAGAGGTGGAACGGAGAGGGGTAAGCTGTGACAATTAGGAGAAATCTCTTCAGTGTGTGCTTTCATTCCTGGTCTTCCCTTACTCTAATATAATCATAGAAACTTAATATTTAGTTGCATTAGTGGCCAGTGGGTGTTTTTAAGGGCCCCTTCCCAGTGTGAATGTGCAGTGCAGGCACTGCTACTGAGCCCACTGGCTCCTCCTGGCTCCTCCTGGCTCCAAAGCAGTTCCCCAGGAGAGCTGGAGCCAGTTCTGGCTTCTTTGGTAGCTTTGTCCTGCTGTTTGCAGCACCCGGTGCCGCCATCGGCTCATTCACACAGCCTGGGGCACATGGCTCTCTGTGCCAGGTCTTTGCAGCAGGGATAAAGGATTAGGGAAGCCAGATCAGCTGCTTGCAAAGATTTCTCCTGATTGTGCAGCTTCTCAGTAGCATGTTTTAGATCCAAAGCAGCACCTCCAGTTGTAAGCGGGATGTTTGAAAGAGCTGTCGCGATGCTTTGAATCCATGGTCACCCTGGTAAATCCCACACAACTTCAGTCCTCATAGTGAAACCTTTTCCCTTTTTCCAAATGCCAAAGCAATGGGTTGAGTTTGTTACCTGCACTTTAACTGTGTCAAAAAAGGTATTAGCACAAATGGGATGCTATTTAACTGTGAACAGTATTGTGGATTCTGATCTGAAGCTTGTAAAGGATTTGGGTTCAACTAATGCTCTTTTTAAAAATGCCACTAGTTATTTAAATCTAGTTTTTCAATCTAGACCCAGGTTTGGTTTCTGGCATCGAGGAAAACATTTCAGGAAGGGTGAATTTCTCCCGAAACAATAACAATCATGCAGCTTCCCTTTATACTCCCCTGCAGATGTTCGTGGGCTGTCACTGTATTGATCTGCTTCAAGTTGTAATGTGCCAATTTTACTTTTTTTTCCCCCAATACTGATTCTAAAATAAAAAGTGAGAAATAACATCAAAGGAACCTGCATGTGTTTGGCAATAATGAGTTTCTACAGTGCTGAGCTCAGAGATGCCAGGAATGCTGAAAGTCAGGGCTGTACTATGGATGCTCAGGGATGCACAGCCCCTCGGTCCTCTGCAGCATTCCCAAACCAAGGTGTGATGTACTGGAAGCATTTCTCAAGTGGAAACTAAATGCCTGCATGTCCTCTGCACCTGCTGATCCTGCTCCATCACGGTCAAGGAAAAGAGCTTCTCTCCATCATCCCTTGGAGGAAGGATGCTTCGGGGTGTGAGGACATGCTCCCGTGGGGTGCTGCAGAGCTCTGCCCCTTGGAGATCTCTCTAAATGCCTTGATCGGAGACCACTGCGGGATGTGCTTCACTCGCTGCAGCGCGTGTCGGTGACTCACGGCCCCGCTGCGCTCTCCCAGGAGCTGCTGTTAAAAGCAATTGGCAGTTTGAGCTAACGAGGAATTGCAGGTTCCTGTTAACTTCCCTTCGGAGCGTATCAGGATTTCCCTCCTGGCTTTGGAGATCCACTTCTGCTGAACTGCTGCGGCTCTGAGCTCTGCAGGATCATTCTGAAAGGCACCGAGCAGCAGCACCAACACAGCAAGGACTGCTCCCCGGCTTCCTTCATCCATACAGCCCCGGAGCTCTGCCATGGGGAAGAGGCTTGGATGCAGCAGTGGTGGTTGGGGAGGATCCTCACCCCCTGGGATGCAGGATGCAGGCGTGCTGCCCTGGGCATGGGGAGCTGGGTGCCTCTGCCACACCATCCATCCCCAGCTCCTCATCACCTCCCAGAGTCAATTAGCCCCTTGCTGGAAGCACTTTCAGCCCTGAATTTCCCCTGCCTTCCCCTCTCTGTTTATCAGATCCACGCAGTCATTCCCTACCAGCTCCCAGGATATTCATCATCTTTGACAGAGGCCAAATTGCCACCATTTTCAGGCAAAATTCAAGGTAAGAAGTCAGCAAATCCCACTGTGGAGGCTCACATGGGCCCTCTGGTGCTGCACTGTCCTGTGAGCCCTGCAGCAGTGTGCGGGGAGATGGGCAGCCTTGAGCCCCGTTCCTAACATCCCAACCCTTTCCAAAGCAGCAGCAGGTTTTGAACACCCGAGGGCTCCAGGCTGAGCACTCACCCTGCCTGGTGCCATCAGCAGAGACCACTCCAGAGGGCTGGGGCCACAGTGGCAAATGTGGACATTTCATTCCCCTTTGCAGCATCCCACAGCATTCCTGGAGCTCCTGGCTCAGATGTTGTTTCAAGTGGCTGTGACCTTCAGGAACTGCTTGGCCAGCTCAGCATCCCTCCAGGAGCAGGACAGGAGCCTGGTGCCACCGTCAGCTCCTTCCATCTACACAAGTGGGGCTGCAAGAGATTCCATGTGCAACAGCTTTAAAACAGGCGCTTGGCAGCAAAGGGCAGTGCCTCTGCTCTCCCACTGCTCCACAACCCACTGGCCCTTTTTGTCCTGAGGGATGCTGCTTTCCATCGAGGTGGGCTTTCATTTGCACTTCAACTGCTTCAGCCTTTGCCTGGCAGAACTCTGCACCTGAACTTGACTCCTTCACTTTCCTGCTCCTGCCCTTTCCTGCTCCTGCTGTATGCCCCAAATCCACATCGTCTTCCTTCTCTGTGTTGGGAAAGGAGCCCTGCAGGGACTCTGATGGTTCCCAAGTGTCACTTGCTGAAAGCAAAGGCAACAACCTGGCTCCAGGACTGGAACAAGCTGGGACTTGGTGGCACAGCCATGTCCTGGCTCTTCTGGCTCTTCTCTCTCTTCTTCTTGAGCTCCAGCCCTGTTTTCCTTCCCACCTTGTTTCCTCTCAGCCATCCTTGGCTCTCTGTATTCTGGTCTTCCTCCTGCAAGGGTGAAGCTGTCCTGATGGGATGCTTCCTGCAGCAACTGGAGTCTCCATGTGGCCATGGAGGTCCTGGTCCACCGCTAGCATCTTGACACATCACCCGCATCTTGACACACCACCCGCTGGGTGCCCGGTCAGTGCAGAGCTGTGGGAGGGCGGCCGTGGTGGAGGGAGCAGGACTAGGGCACAGAGGGGTCCCATGTGGTCCCTCCCATGGCCCACACGTGTGTCTGGTGATGAGCAGCCGATGTGAGTGTGATGGGGACCCGCAGCCACCCTGCAGGGCTCTGTGATAAGATAACCCAGAGCTGCTCTGCTCTGGTCGCAGCAGATCACAGGCGAGCACCTGGCGCTGTGGGGCCTCCATTCAAAGGCAAAGTCTAGAAAAGAGAAAACCAAAAAGGCCATTTTTCAGGTTTCTGCCAGACACCGCTGTTGTGACAGTGCTCTGCCAGCGTCACACCAGGGAACGGCACCTCCTGTGCTCCCGTCTCCTTTCAGCTCCAAATAGAGACACAGACAAGAGATGGGGAAGGTCTTTCCTCCATGCTTGTTTTGGTAATGGGATGAAGCAGAGCATGTTCCCAGCCTGCAGGGAGCGGGGTGTCCCCTCCGCTGCCTTTCACTACCG
>NW_009934561.1:10498-18484 GCF_000696875.1 Nestor notabilis
TCCTTATATTGTATCTTCAGTGCTGCAGTTTCCCATTCAGCCAAGGCACCGTAACCCCCCAGAGCCAGAATGTCCCTGAATTGGCCGATCTCAGATACACACACGTTTATCACAACAGTCCAAGTGTTCCCAAAGGACGGGCTCTGCAGTGCCAGTGGCAGGTTACCAGCACTAACCGAGATGATAACTCTTCTATTATTTATTTATTAGCTTGGATGTAGCTGCAAAGTGGTGGTTGTTCTGAAATCAAAATGATAAAAGGTTGCATCTGTGCAAAGTTCATTCTTTGAGGTTTTAAGCTACTGTGTATTTTCTACAGAGAACCCTGGAGCAAATCACATCCTTGAATCAATAAATCACTCTGCTGCTTAATACCATATCATAGCATAATTTTTAACAATCCAGCTTAAAGCAGAAGGAGCTCCTACAGCTGATTATTTTGTGCCAGCATTGAAGCCTTATTGAACGTTTACTTCCATTTCAAGGCATGTTACTTCCTCCAGGCTCCTTCCCTCTGTGCAGTGTGGACCTGTTTGTAGTGGTGGTTTTGCATGCTGAGAACCTGCTCTGTTGCTCTCTCCAACAGGACCAGAGGGATGCTCAGCCAAGGAGCACTGCGCTCTCATCACCTTCCTTTCCTTTCTGGTTGTGTGTTTTGAGTGAGTCAAACTGTTGTTCTTCTCTTCTTGCCTGCAGTGTGGGGTTGCTTCTGTTGTACAGGGGCTGCGCTGCCTGTCCGGGAGCGTGTTCTTCATCCGTGGCAGCTCGAGGAGCTGGTGTGGAGATGCTGAGTGCTGGGGTGAAGCCAGAGAGAGCCCAGCTCCCTTGGGTGCTCCACTCTGCTAACTCGTGCTCGCCCTTTGCTGCGTTTAACTCTGTGCTTTCCATTCAACAGAAGGACAAACGCGACACTTCCAACTTCGACAAAGAGTTCACCCGGCAGCCGGTGGAGCTCACACCCACGGACAAACTCTTCATCATGAACTTGGACCAGAACGAGTTTGCTGGATTCTCCTACACCAACCCTGAGTTTGTCATTAACGTGTAGTCGCGGCGCGGCCGCCCGCCCTCTCCTCGCAGTCCCAAACTCCAGACCGCCTTGTACATACCGACACTAGTCTTCCGGGATTAGCAGTGCAGACATACACACCCTCATGCGAAACACGCCGACCGCTTGGTTTAGGAGGCCTTTCTATGTCTGTGTCACTTGCTAGCTTGGTTTCCCTAGCTGGAGATGTTTGGGGTTCGAGTTAACAGTCAGTAATACTTCTAGGAACTATAGTTGGTGGTGACTAATAGAGTTTTTAAACAGAAATATACCAAATTGCTACAGTCTTTGTAACCTTTGAAGCGGGCTGCTGAGATTCCAGTGACCCTAGCTACTCACAAATCGTTTCTGTTGAATGCTGAGCATGGTTGATATCTTAAACCGTTGTGCTGAAGCTTGCGATGACTGTGAGCTTGTCTTAGAGGAGCCTTTTGTTCAAGACATGGATACATTTGATCAGTGTGGAGAAGTCTGCTTATAGACATATATTTTTAAACGCGTTGTACATACCGAAGCCGTCTTCCTCCCTCGCCTCCCGCCAGCCTGTGCTCGCCATACGGCCTTTCCTACACTCAGGCATTACGACTCCCAGCCAATTCCATGCCAGTTCTTGTAAATCAGAGCAAACCCTTTTTCTAAGCGAAAGGTGGGATGGTTTTTTCTAACATCTGGAGCAGTTTGCAGTTTTGATACGCTCTGTCAGCGCGCTCATAAGTCTTTCTCCTGTTTTTTTCACAGACACTGTCGAGATTTAACAGCTCTGTAAAAGGGTATTAATATTCTACCAAAACAAAACACATTTATATTCTCAGTTTACAATTTACCAACTGAAAACAGGCCTGCTACAAAAGGGCTGTACTGAGGGCTATTTCTAAAGGTAACTTTTCTACTTTACACCCTCTGCTATTCTCCTCAAGGCTCAAACAGGCATCTTGAGTTACCTGACTTCAGCCAAAATTCCTGGGATTTTATTAAGAAATCCTGGAATTTCTGCATCATTTAAAAAACAATCTGAATCAGAAGAGGCAATTCCAGCAGCTGTTTGTAAGGCAGAGCTGTGCTGTGTGTGCAGGAAGGGGCAGGAAGGGCAGGGACAAGCGGGAGCTGCCCATCAGTGGGTGAGCCCCGAGTGTGAGGAGCATCCTTTGAGTAATGGCTGTTACCCCCCTCTTATTACACACCAGTTCAGTTGGTTCCCAAAAAACCCCACCCCTGTATATATATTTTTGAACCACTACTGGTTCTAATGTAAATACACATCCCTCCATGCCTATAGGGGAAGGTGGGGGTGGAATTCTATGAATCACGAGGAATCCTATAAAGGAAAACCTGGTTTGTAGACCTTTTATAAGCACCAAACTACTTTTGCAATTATTTTCTTCTTTTAATGAGTCAATGAGGAAACAAGGCTGCCAGAAGCTCGAGCCAACATCCCACCTTGTGGGGAGCGGCTGGTGTTCCTAAACACAGTGCCCTGTGGGTGCTGGGGATGTGGGCTGGGAGCCCACGGCATCAGGCACTGCCCTGGGCCGGAGGAACCAAACAAACCCCATTAAAACTGCAAATTGTGCCAGATTGATGAGCGGGTTTATGAGATGCTCTGCCCCAGACGCAGCCTCGCGCAGGCTGGTTTCTGGTGAGGGCTCTCGTAACACCAGCACACGGTTCAGAAGACGTGTCGCCATCCTCTGCAGACCACAGTTGATGTTCAGAGCATGTACGTTGCTGTAACTATCAAACCTGTTGCTGCAGAATTAGTATTCCCTCAGTGGTGAATGTTGTTCATTTTCGTACCTTCAGCTCCAGAGCTGCTCCTGGGGTCGGTCCAGGAGGATGCTGCAGGGTCTCCGTGCCAAGGGAGCCGTGGGTACACGCAGGGGCTGCTGCGGGGGGTTACGTCTGTTCTGTTTGGGACTTGTGTGTTCGTGTCGGGGTGATACTTGTGCATGGAGCAGGTGTTGTGCTGCCGGGCAGCTTCGGGTTAAGGTCTGTGCTCCAGGGAGAGCTTAGCAAAAGCTGGATCCTCTTTGCAGGACCCGCACCATGAGTATTTCTGACATTGTCCATTCTGCAACTTGCCAAACTCTTATTTCAAGGTCCATTTCCAGATGACCTGTTTCTTCTATGGAGACGTGTGTGATGGGATATGCCTGTCCCTGCGCAGACGTTGAGATTTGTACCAACTCTTCCAAGGAAGGGCAGAGTGACAGTGGTTGACTCACTGTTTGCTGTAATTTGATGATTTAATCGTTGCTGTTGGATGGGGAAAGCAGTGCTTCAGGAAGATGCTCAGAGAGCATCAGAGATGCTGAGAGGCTTCAGGAGAGCCCCGGCTGCTCCGATGCATGGATAAAGCCCAGTAAAACGATGTCTGTGGGTGCACCCACCGCTGTGTGCAGCAGTGCAATGCTGGGGGGCGAGGGGACAGCGTGAGGGAGCAGTGGGTGAGTAAGGAGGAGGATGCTCCTAGAGTGCACCCTGAGCCTTGTCGCATGCCTGGGGATGGGGTTTTGTGCAAGTCTGGTGTCCCACACCGAGCATCCTGGCTGTGGTGGGACTGAGATTGTGCCCCAGAGCCCTGCATGTCACCAGGGCAGAGGAGGCAGGGGACAGTCACCACTCAGGAAGGATGACATGTCCTGGCTCTCTCCCAGGCTGGATCACACCTGAGCTCTACAGGTAAGTGGGGTGCAGGCTCCTCCCGTGGTTCCCAGTGGGGCAGGATGGATTAGACACACATACAGGGGACTGTGTTGGCCCCTTTGCTGCTGGTCAGTGGCTGCTCCAGGCAGCAGAACCTGCACAAGTCCTGCACCCAGCCTGGGGGCTTTGCAAAGGAAACCAGTGCTGAGTGAAGACATGGGGCAGAAGGCTCCTAGAGGCAGAGAGAGAACCACTTGCATTTACCCACTGGCTAAGAACTTCTTTTCCCAATGCTGGCATTTGGAAATACACCAGAATATCCTGGCGCAGGAGCAGATTCCCGTTCCTGTCTGTGGGAACGTTAGGGCTGCAAATACCAGTGCTCTCTGGGCATGCCCTAGTCTTCCACTTGGACATTTTGCCAAAGAAAAGGAGGGAGGACTGTGGCTGTTTGTCCATGTTCTTGGTGTTAAGCACAGCCCAGCTTGAGCTGGGGAGCAGTGGGGAGGCTGCCGGGTGCCCATGGCAATGGAGCGTGACTGGGGAGCCATCACACTGCAGTTCAGGGTGAGTCTGTGCAGGGCTGTCACCAAGCGTCAGCTCTCCAGAGTGTGCCAGGGGACAGCCCCAGGGCAATGCCAGAGGTGGGGGACCTGCTGCTGTTGTCTCCCCTGGCTAGATACCTGAGCACCTCTTGATAAGAGAGCCAGCACTGCAGGAGTTACTGAGCCATTTAATAAAGGCAGGTTTGGCCAACCCACATAGGTAGTGTCAAAGATGGGAGGATGAGTGAGTGCTCTGGCTGTAGATCCGCTCTGGAGATAGTGAGTCCCAGGAGCTCTAATGCAAGTGCAGAACAAGGTTTTTAGCTCAGCCTGCCTGGATCCAACTGCTCAGAAGGAAGGGCTCACATCTGAACGGGGGAATTAACACACTGGCAAGTGCTGCAGCTTCTCTGCTTTTGCAGAAGCAAGTGAGCCACGAGCCTGCAACAGCAGCAGAAGCAACCAGCATCCTGCTCCATGCACGGAAGTGTCACCCGAGCTGTTTAGTTCTAATCACGTTCAAAGTGGCAATTAAGGAAAAAACATATATAAAAAAAGAAAATGTTTATTGTTGAACAGTTTGTGTTCGTGAACTTGATTTCACCTGCAAGTATTTGATGACTTTTCTACATCCTAGACTACCTGCTGTGTGTCGTCAAAAGATTCTCATAGAGACCTCCTTTTAGATGGGCATATACTCTTTATTCTATTTGCTGCATGTATGAAGAACAAAATAAAATATCTAATTTTAAAGAATCCCTGAGAGCTTGACTTCCTTTTCCTGTGGGATTCTGGTGCTGTGGAGGGGGAGACCCGATGGGCTGGGTATGCCAAGGGGCCCCTGGCCATCGCCTGCTGGTTCGGGCTGTTGGCTGCCTGCGTTGTCACCCGAAGGGGCCCCACTGAGCCCCCAAACGCTGGGATGCTGCAGCTTTTCTGTTAGAAAGATGCATATTGGTACAGCTGGAGGGTATCGGTGAGAGGAACCTGCCTGAGTATGGGTCAGAGAACCTGTGTCTGTGCTTAAAGATACATATAGATGGGTGAGGAGGGAAGGGAAGGGTGTTTGTATTTCAGTTAATTGCTAATTAAGATGAGTTAATTAACACATTGCAGATGCTCTTCCCACTCTCTATAAGCACTGGTTCCCAGTTCCTGTCCCTCACAGGGGATTGGGTGCAGGCAGACCCTGGAGCAGGGGAGCTGCATGGTGATACCTGCTCTTCTCCATCCAGGAAACCTGCTTTGTGAGGCTGTGCCTATGTGGAAGCTGGTGAGAAAGGGTGTTTCCTTCTCATTTTGGGCACTTGGCCTTTGGCAAGGTGTCCTTGTCTCTCCTGCCTGGTGAGGCTGGTGGTCATTGGGGACCATCCTGATTGAGGTGGGATGGGAGGGAACTGCAGGGCTTGACCAGTGTACCCCAACACCCCTCCTCCAGGCTGGACAGTCCTGCTCTGTCCCTCCTCCTACCTGAGCACAGCCCCTGCTGCCAGCACTGCAGGATCCATGATCCATCAGGGAGGTGTCCCATGGCCCCAGCACAGGGTTTCAGCATGCTTGGTTAAGCCCCTTCCCCAGACTCACTACATGCCCATGTCCAGCATGTTGGGAATGCTGCTGAGCATCAGGTCTCCTGGCTTGTGTGAAACATTTGGTTTTGTGACACTTTCCTGAATTATGGGAGCTAATGACAAAAGCATTGTGACAAATGACTCAGCTTCTGATAGTGAAGTTAATTAATGCTGAAGTTTAGCATCTCCATCAGAGTAGCTGGAAAAACCCGCTTGAGCATTTTGCTTCCCCCATGTACCAGGGGCAGCAGAAACCCAAGTCCCCACAATGTGCCAGGTAAAATCCTCCCCACGGCTGCGAGGGGATGAGAGAAGAAAGGCCAGACACCAGCAGAGCGTTTGCCTCGGAGCCGTCCCTCCATCCATCAAAGGCATCAGGAGGAACACAGCCTCATTAATGTGTGAATGAGTGACCAGAAGCAGCTTTGCGTTAGGCTCTGACCTTCAAGAGCCGTCTCCCTGAAGCCGTCTTTCATCTCTTTCATTTGCATTACAATCCTGTTTGCCTCATTATTTGGTATCCACTGCTGCTTCAAAGAATTTAAATCAAATCAATTAAATTGTGGTGGGCTGGAGCAGCAGCAAACCCTTTGTGGAGGCTCAGCACGGCCCGGCTGGACTCAGGCTACAGAATGTCTTTAATCTGCTGCTGTTTGTTCCCTTATTACTTCTGTGGTACCGCTGCCTCATAGAGACCCTTTGATGATCTTCCTCCTTTCCCACCCATCCCATGCAGACGTGCTCCGTGTAGAGGCTGGTCTTTGCATGACATTGGGGAAAGGATACCTTGGCTTCCATCCTGCACCTTGGGATTGGGATGTCCTCAGCAGGGCTGCTGGGATGGGGAGCTGCTGTGTGAGCAAAGGACCTGGTTCTCAGGGATGCTGATGCTGCCCCATGCATGGCCATTCCTGCACTGCCTCTGCATCTTCCCAGGGCAAAGAGAATTCCATACGAAAGGATTTCTGTTTCTCTCCCCTGCTATTCTTATTGCTACTGAGGTGCCAGGAGTCCAACAGGGAGCCCCAGGAGCTTGTGCCACACGCATTGGGGCTGGTGGCACATTGGACACTGCTCACTCATGCCACATCCAGAGAACCTCCTGAATGTGGTAGCTCAGCACCCAAGGGTACACCAGCCCCACCTCTGGATCCCATTAGAGCCAGGAGATCACAACCAGCGCTCCCAGAGCGTGTGCAGATATAAATAATCCCTTGCGGGAGTGGGGAAGGATGAACACGTGTGATAAGGCTCTGGAGTCCTTATCCCCCTGCAGCCCCCAGGAGCAGGGAAATGAAGACTAGGCAAGGCTGGAGCTCAGCATCTCCCTGCATCACTAATAACCCAAACTCGCCTTGTAGCACAGCCTCTCTTCCTTCAAGGAAAAACCTAATCCAGCTAGGGATTATTTCTGACTACTTACTTTCTGTCACTTTGCCAATTTAAATGCAGCAGAGCTTTCATCCCTGGATGTGGAAGGACAAAGCCCAACAGATCTTGGTTTAGGACGTTTTTGACTGCAAGGACAGCTTTTTAGTCTTGCACAAGTTGTACAATCTTTGCTGCATGGGTTTGATTTTGGTGTTTGTTTCTACTTCGCCCAACTTCAAAGGGTCTGTGAGCAGGACGAATATGATGGATAAGGTGGTGAACAGCAAGAGGTTACTGGGCAGGAGCTGGAGGAGCCCAGGAGGGAGCACACAGCCCTGTGGAGCCTGAGCTGCAGAGCAGGATGGTGAGGTCCCCAAATTCCTGTTGGCTGCAGATCTTAGTGAACCCCCTACATGTTCCCAAGCGTGGCTGCTCCTGGGACTGGCTACTCCGTGCAACAAGTAGTAAGAGGTGTGCAGGGCTTGTCAAGGGGTGCCCCCGGCCACCAACCCTTGCAAGGGCCAGCATGCTCTGATGTGGACTTTGGTTCTGTTAGAGCTCGCTTTGTTAAAAGCCTAGGAAACGGTACATGTGCACTCTGCACACACCTACACACGCTGTGTTAAAATAACACAATTAAGGCTGCAAAATCCCCCACTCGGGATGCAGTTTGCAGCCCCTTCGCTGTAGGTGTGAGATATCTTTGCTGCCTGGCACCGTGCAGGATGGGGGCCGGTGTCAGGCTCTGCCCCACGCACTGCCAAGGCTGGGTGACGGAGGTGGGAGCAGAGGGGGCTGTGGGATGAGG
>NW_009934561.1:18529-19080 GCF_000696875.1 Nestor notabilis
CCCGCCCCGTAGACGTGGGACCCAGTGGATCACTCAGTAGCAGCATCCTGGTGCAGCCGTGCGTGGGGCTCATCCTGGTGTCCAGCCAAGGGGTCAGCAGTGACCGTCTGTGCCGCTGCCAAGACCAGCCACAGGATCTGAGCAGCTATAACCCCTCCTCAAAATACACACGGGAAAAATCCCTGTGATGCTGCTGACCACAGCCCCCGAGTCCCTCATCCCTACGTGTGGCAGGGTGCTGCGGGAGGGTGCAGTCAGCACTCTCTGCCTGATGAGTGCATGCAGTGATTTAAGGTTGAGGAGGCTACTTAATTGTCATGCTGCTTAATTTCTCAGTACCCGAGTTTTTTGTAACCTCCATAATTTTCTGTTTGTATTTTAGGAGTAAATAACTAGTATTTACATACGAGTGCATACAAATGAGCACTGTGCAAGTGCACGCTATCAGGTAAATCACAGCTTTCCTGTCTCACCCGTAGCCCTTAAAAGACTATTAATTTAGGAGGTGAGTATATTATAGGGCTTATTTGAAAGGTCGCATGAGTCATAAG
>NW_009934562.1:0-21782 GCF_000696875.1 Nestor notabilis
TAACTATTCTATGATTCTATGAAACAGTCATTTTTTCCTGGGGCCAGGTAATTCTCTCTACCTGGAAACAAACCAGAACAAAACCAAACCCAAAACTCAAAAAAATTTTTTTATGGTGGGTAAATCACTCTTCTAAAAACAAAACAATCAAACACTGGCTTTAGCTTTAAATATCACCCATCTGACTTATTCATGTCTCTTCTTCGGTTTCCTCTCTTTCTCTAATCTGGCTAGTTTCTCATGTAATTTTGGAGTGGGACTGGTGTGATCCAGAGATGTCTAAATTTTTTCAGCACAATCTTGGGGCCAAGATAAATTGTGATTTCCACTGGACAGATTTTCCCCACTGAAGCCAGTAGAGAATTTTGACCCTTCTCTTTTTTATAAGAAAGCTTTTATGCTTCTATACCCTGTTCTCAAGTTACAATTAAATGCTACAGCATGATGATAAGTAAGTCTGCATTTTTGTCATTTTCTGTTTAGAAATGTCTTTAAATTAGAAAAAAACAAAAAAGCAGTCAAAATATCCAGAGACCTTATAAATGAATGCTGATGCATTGATATCGAAAGTATAGCCTCTCTTCTTGTATATGACACTTAAGGGTCATATGCAAATCTTTTTTTTCCCTCTGAAAGTTTTAGTACAATATTTTCCAGCAAAAATAATGCATTCTTAATAAATAAATTTTAAATGTATTTTTAATGTTATTTGATTTTGATGAAGATGAGTAAGGGATAGAAATATAGATTTGTAGTATCAGTCTAGTTTCAGCTGAGGGCCATCACATTTCAGTAATAATCCTAGAAAATACATTGTGTTTCTGTCAGTATGGATGATGCAAAAGTTGAGACATTCTGTGATTGCCATGTTTTAAGCCTAACTGGTCACTCGGAACCACGCAGCCGCTCGCACACTCCTCCACCTTCTTCCTCCACGTGCTCCCAGAGGGATGGGGAGGTGAATTAGAAGAATGTGAATCCCACAGGTTGAGATAAGAACAGTCCAGTAACTAAGGTATAATACAAACCAGTACTGATGCCACCAATAATAATAATGATAAGGGAAATAACAAGGGGAGAGGACACAATTGTTCCCCACCCATTGACCGATACCCAGCCTGACCCGAGCAGCGACCTAGGCCTTCCGGGTGACTCCCTGCAGTTTATATACTGGGCATGACGTGCTGTGGTATGGAATACCCCTTTGGCCAGTTTGGGTCAGGTGTCCTGCCTCTGCTTCCTCCTGGCTTCCCCTCCTCCCTGGCAGACCATGAGAGACTGGAAAGTCCTTGGTTGGAGTAAACATTACTTAGTGACAACTAAAAACGTCAGTGTGTTATCAGCACTCTTCTCAGGCTAAAGTCAAAAACACAGCTCTGCACCAGCTACTAAAAAAGAGAAAAATGACTGCTACAGCTAAACTCAGGACAGTGATTTAACAAATTTCAAAAGAAAAAAAGCTAAAAGTGTACTGATCCAACTCACACTTCATTGATAATTCCTGTCAATCTTTCTTTTCTACAGCATTACAAAATTAGTAGACATAATGGAACTTGTTATGTGCATTTGTATTTTTAAAAAGGCCTTGTTACTTCTCCATGAAAGTTTGGTTGAAAGATTTAAGTTGACTGGCTTGGACTGTAGCACTATTTGAGACTGAAAACACCATCTGAAATACTAAAGGAGCGTTACTGAAAAAGCCTAATGCACAAGGAACATGTTAGTAGAGAGATGTCTATTGAGGTATAGCAGGATGTCTAAGGGGATACAGACTGTATTTGTATCTCAATGGCTTGAAAAAGGATAGATGTATATACAGAAGTGGTTGACAGTATTACATATAGATTGAATCTGGAATTACAGAGTGAAAAATGGAAAGTTGAGGAAAATTAGCTAAAAAGCTTTACTCAAGAAAATTAAATTTCTGGAAAATAGTAATGTAGTGAGAGTTGTTAAGGGATGAGTAGAGCGCGCATGTACAACAGCATACAGTGAACTGCAGTTTGCTAGTATGCTCATAGTTTGATATGTTGTCAGAGTTCTGCTCTGGTTAACACAGTGGAGGCTGATGCCATAAGCTAAGGAATATCAGTATAAGTTTTGTATAATTACAGAATGCTGTATTGAAAGACTGCTGTACACTCTTCAGTACAAGTCTAGCACAAATAAATCAAAAGACGTCATAAAAGAGTGGTAAATTATTTTTCCCTCTTCTAAGAAAGTAAAATACATTAAAAAAAAATCAAAGACTCTCTAGAGATCAAAAAAATTGAAACTGTAAATATTATTCGTTTGATGAAAAATGACTAAGAGTTTACTCCTGAACATGGCTATAAATTGTTAAGGATTATTCCTGAAAGTGTAAGGTATCACGTGATATCTGTAACACTGTTCAGACCACTCATTGGATGGATATTCAGATACTGTAACAGGCATAAGTACTATCTTATGAGAGCCATGGGAACTGTCTCCACTTCTGTATTACAATAATGTATCTCCATTGTAGTTTAGTCTTTTTCTGTCTCTGTGGTGCAAGGTATAGTAATACTTTAGGAAACACAAAAAAATTTCAAGGAGACAGGCATGTCTAGTGTATCTCCTCAGTTTAAAGGCTTTTAGAACATTATTCATTGAAATCTTTATTCTTATCATGAGTTTATAAAAAGCAGCTTATTTGACAATGGCAAGTATAAAGCAGAGGAAAAAAAATTTACTGTGCTCTATCATGTTTGACCTGGACATTCTGTAAGCTCACATCTCTCATCAGGGATGACAGGATTTTGAGTGGCTTTAATTTTGAAAAACAGGCACTTGTTTTGTTCCTGTCCTTGTAATTTTTCTCCTTAATATGATCATGGGGGTTTTTTGGTGGTTGTTTTGGGGGGTTTTTTTGGTTGTGGTTTTGTTTGGGGTTTTTGGGTGTTGGGGGTTTTATTGGGTTTTTTTTGTTTGTGTGTGTGTGTGTGTGTGTTTCTTGGGTTTGTTTTGGGTTTGGTTGTTTTTTTTTTCCTTAATGGATTCACTTTAACAATGGGTGAGTAAAATATTTATATGTTTAGGTTATCATTACCAGCCACTAAAGATGCATGTATTAGTCTCAGCTGTACCAAAGGAATTGCCTATGTTCTCTTTTCAGGTGCTTTGTGGAACTAGAGTGGGTTACAGGTGCTTGATTTTGTTGCTAACAGAAAAATCTTTAATAATTTCTTTAAACCCATCTAATGATAATTTTGAATGCAGACATGAGCCCCCTGTGTTCATCTTTCTAATGCACAGTGTGAAGCTCTAGCTGTTTCTTCAGTAGAAAAAAACTTTCCTTAATTGTAAAGAACTTCAGTAGGATATTAGATAATGAGATGCAAGAGCCACCTTCTGCAGTATCATTCTTTCTTCAAAATGAAAGCAGCTGCTAGCTGTATTACTCCACTCTTCCTCATAGACAAAACACTAATGCACTGTAATGTATCATTAAAGGCCAAAGCAAGTATGAGGTGAGTCACCCCTGCTGTGCAAGCTGACATGAGAGGAGTGGGGAGGAAGATGCAAACTTCTAAGCTAAGGAAAACAAAAGGATGACCTGCAGCACAGAGCAAGAACAAATTTAAGTCTATTTTAACAAGTGTTTTGTTCTCTTTAACAAATCATATCAAAAGAAGAAGCTGTTAGGGCAAAGAGCTAAAAACAGGACGTGATTATTTGTGTTGCTTCCACTGATTTGACACTGATTTCGATATGACTTTGGTCTCCACATCAATTCACTTCAGCATGCAAAGCAAATTTAAAGGAGATAAAGGCTGATGCTGCTGATTCATGTTGTGGACTATTCTCAGGCCACTTTAGGTACTGAAATATGTCATAGTTTAGAAGTTTCTCTATACTGATGAACATATGACTGAGTTACTTCTGAGCAATATTCTAATATAAGCAGATATAGCTCCAATAAATTCAAACAGATATAATGTTCTTATCACTCTTATTTTATAACCTTGTAACTCACTGACTTGATTGGAATTATGATGATTTATATTGACACTGGTGGTTGATTGTTGTTCTGTTAATTATTCAAAACAGCCTGTTCTTATAATTAGGAGGTGTTGGGAGGAACAGAAATGTTTAAACATACCTCCAGATTTATCAATTTATCAATGGTTTCCATCATTTTAGTCTGGGATACCTGTTTCACTTGTTGAATATTTCATTTTTTTTTTTTGTGGTTTTGTAGCTAGGACTTGACTAGAAACAAAATTCAGAGCTGTGCATTTTTTCTTTCTACCAATGTAAAAATTAAAAACAAAATATACACTATTAGGTATAAAAGGAACAATTTAGGAATATTTAATAAACAGAAGTAGCTGAAAAACGCATGCAATATTCTGTGTATTTATTCCAAATTTTACTTACTTTCATTTCTAAGTGTGTGCCTATTGTTTATTCAGGTGGAATCTAATTGATTTTACAAAGAAATTGCAACTTTCAGATATTTAATTTATAGGGTTCCAACTGTTTAAGGATTGCCCATGATAATTTTCTAAGGTTTGGTTTGAATTATCTTCCAACTTGCTTCTGACTTGCTTTTAGTTTCCTCTGACTGTATTTTAGAATAATGGATGCTTGCATGAGGAAGGGCTGCTTCTGCAATCTAACAAGCAGCAGCTACTGCCTTGTAATAAAAGCACATGGGTGATGGTGTGCACTGGGCTGCTGTGGCCACAGGATGTGACCAGCTGGCATTCTGTGAGGTTGAAATTGAGGAAACATCCTGGGCTTCCTAATTTCAAAGCTAAAATCTTAATTTTGAAGCCTGAAAAGGATACCAGAATACAAGAACCCTAGTTCTTACTGCAATCAGAGCTGTGACTTATGCACACATAAATGAGTTCACTGAAGTGCTTTCATCGAAGGAAAGCCAAAGCATGAGCAATGTTGTGTGGCTCTGTTTTAGTAATAGTAATATCAACAAGAAGTTCACCAATATTTGGTGATTTCCAAACATTTCAGATTCAGATCCTGCTTTTGTTTTCCAGCCTTAAAAATAGCGTAGTGGAGAAGATGCAGAAAAAGCAAACAAGTTTTAGTGAAGGTGTGAAATATTTACATATAAAAAAATGAGTGTTTGTCCTAGAAAAGATGACCTTATGAAGGACATAAGAAAACTAGATAAAATCATTGGTGGCATAGAGGAGCTGGATAAGGAATGATTATTCACAGTTTTACCTGCTTGGGAGCTAAGGGGCATTAAAATAAATTATTGGTGGGTGTAAAACAAATAAACAAGACATTTCTCACAACCCATATTTGTGAAACTTCTTTTTAAATGTTTGCCTGGGTTCCAGAATTGTTTGACTTGTACAGGTTTGGATGAATTTTTCTTCTCCGGTTTTGTCAGAAAATTCTACCTCTAGATCAGGAAGTCCATCTAAAATCCAGGTGCTAGGAGAATATCATTATATGTTTTACCTGTTCATATACTTTTCCTTACTCTTGTTTTTATGTCCCTTCAGTGTTTTCCACCTGGGAAAAGAGAAGTCCAGAAATGCTCAGAGGGGTGTGTATGTGTGTGTCTAAGATGTGTGCGGGGAAAGAAAACAGAGGGACTGAGTGAATTTTTCTGGGTTTCTTTTTTTTTCTTTTTTTTTTTTTTTTAATAAAGACTATCAATTGGCTATTATCTTTACATAAAGAATATGAAACCACACCTAGTAAATATGAGGCAAAGAAAGAAAACAGGGCCTCTCTTCATAGAATATTTTCCCAGTGTTTTGAAATTCCAGATTGCAGAAGGTTTATGAAGACAAACTCTGTGACTTGGATTTTAAGTGCTAGACAAATTAATGAACTGTAGTGTAATTTGCATTTATGCAAACTAAGGTAAAAATGCCATGGTTGAAATTGCGAGAAGTTTTTTTCTGTACAGAAAAGATATTCCAGCTCAAATGGTATGCCTCTGTTTCTGTACCAATATCTGGCTGAACATTGAGGGGAGAGTAGATTGGAGGTGGGTACTTATTTACTGATCTAAGACAGATGTAGAAGATTTATCTTAAGGTCTGGTGTGTTATGGAAAATGTTATGAGTAGTACCAGTGGGGACAAGAAATATAACCCTGGATAGAGTCACAGAGCCTGGAGCTTACTAGTGACTGGTACAGAAAATACTTCATCGTAGGAAGTACCCAAACCAGGCAGTTACAATCCTGCCTTACCAAAGCTTTTGTGACTGGAAAAGTTATTGAAAAAATTCCAGTCTCTGAGTGGAATTTCAACCACATCACAATAGCTATAGTGGTACGTTCAACAGCTCTGAGGTTTGTGATTATGGTTTATATGTGAGTCGGCACTGGAAGGCATCTTTACTAAGGAATCTGATGCAATTATTGCCAAGCATGTAACTTCCATGGCCAGTGGCCATTAATTACTGTCATGCCCTTGGTATGGAGTACAAATTGCAGGTAACAATATATGATATGGTAGCTCAAGGATAGTGCCTGGATGTAGGATGGGACTTGGACTGCAGATCCCAGTGGAGGCTGCAAAAAAGATACACTGATTTTACTTCAGGAAACCACACATGCTTCATGTAAGAAGAGATGAAGCTGAATTTTTATCTTTTTGACAACATAACTTGAGAGAGATTGCCTTCATAGAAGCCACAGAAGTGTGTGCAGTATAGAAGAATACTAACAAGATTGTATGAAACTAGCTAGCTGAGGTCACATACCAATGTATTTGTACAGACCCAAAGAACAGGATAAATTAACTCAGTCTAAGATGGAGGCTGATACTGCTATAACTTGCATTTATCTCTTATACTTTTCCATTTGCTTAGAATAGATGTATTGGAACTGTAACAAACTATTTTATGAAAGATTGTCTTAATAGGTAGTTTCTGTCTATTTCTTTTCTGTCTGAATGTACAGACACATTTCTGTCTGAATGTGAAGACATTTTCATATATTGTCAGGGAAACATGCCTTGCACAAAAAATTAGTATTTATCTTTCAACTGTACAGCTATACAGCAGTTTCAGCTAGCTCATCTGAATGGCTTACTTATTTCCTTTACTGCTACCTCTTTCTTCTGAAACCCAGAATGTGGCAGTCCAGCAGTCATTAGTTAAAGAGGATGGATTTCTTTCCTCTGTTCAAACAAAGTGCTTAACTTTCATATAGGTTTGTATTTTCAAAGGTTGTTAATGAAAATTTCAAGCATGTTAAGAATACATATTAAGAAATAAATGGAAGCAGCCTTAAATTTTAGGCTGTTCAAGACATCTCCCCACTGCATTTCCCAGTAAAACCAAGACATAACAGATGAAGTGTCAATGAAAAATATGGGAGTTTCCTGAAAAAACTTTAAAAAAACCGAAGCTTAACTCCCACTCCTTTTGCAAAGGAGATCCAAACCTCTGGGATTCTCTCTTCAGACATATCAATAGTCTGTCTGATGTTCAATTTCACTCAAAAGAAATACACATCTGTCTGCTTGTTCCTCTGAGTTTCAGGACTGCTAATTATACCCTGGCATTTATCTTGGGCATGTGAAAACCCCTGTTCATTAACTTACTAGGTCAAGGCTCATCTTCACATGATGTAGAGGTTTAATAAGTCCTCAAACTATTTTCTGTAAATAAGACTCTGCCACCCCTAGAATGCTTTCAATTCTTGACTTCAGTGTTGCCCAGTGAGGAAGATACTTCATTTTAATTTTGATGCTGAATATCACCTTCTTCTGACTGCTGGCCACTAAATCCATTCAACAGGGTTGCCATTTGTGTTAGCAAGAAGAGAGAAACTCAGTGAGATTTTTTTGAGGCATGAAACAAGACCACTGTAGAATAAAAAGAGAAAGCTGTTATCTGTTGCAGGCAAATACAATCCCATTAAACTGATGAATCTGAGGCTGATATAAATAAACAAAACATCATTTGTGTTGAAGAATTTTTATATGAACAGAAGGATGGAAAAGCCCTCTTCAATTTCTCAAATATCTATTGTCTCTTTGTTTTGCTGTTAGTAATGTCTGTCTCCCATTGTTTTGAAAATATAGAAAACCACTTAAACCAAAGCTACTGGTTTGTAAAATAGAACTGTACAATGATTACAAGTCCTCAGTTTTGTATTTATGTCTATTATTGTGGGTGTTTTAGTGGATATCACAAATAGCAGAAACAGCAGCTTGTGCCTTGATAAGCAGCCCTGGAACATGGGCACTGGGGGATATTAAGGGTCTAGAGCCTCCTACAAACTAAAGCTGAGCAACTACTTGGTGCTTAGCATGGTCTGTGACAGGCCAGAGTAATTTGATTCCTCTGATTCACCCTGGATATCCTGAAAATAGGTCTGGGTCCTGTTCTTTTAAAACAAGATGAGCTGTAGAGAACATCAGTGGAAATGGAAACCAGCATGAGGCAAGCTTGTATTAAATAGCTTTATAGGAGACAGACTTGTGTTAAATAGCTTTATAGAAGAATGCACTACATGCTACTAAAACCAACTGGTGCTGTCATTCTTTATATCTGCTTCAAAGTGATCAGTATCAGGATCATATTTTTTGTAGTTTGTAAAGAATAAAGACGTACCATATCTTTTATAGCCCAAGGATACGTATTTTTAAGTATAAGAATTAATCATCCACATCAAATATTGTAACCAAAAAGCGCACTTTAGAGTAACGCAGTGTTAGAATAAAAACACTGCTATCGACACTGAATTATTATTGTATTCTGGCTAGCAGTGTACATGCTGCAATTTTCTGTAGAATAAGTACTAGATCAATAAAGTGCTTAGCTTACTGATTACTCTCTCCTTACTGTATATTGAAAGACTTTATTTCTTAATATAGATATTAGAAAAGGCTGTGAGCTTCAACTTTTCAAGTGTTCTTTGTCTTGATGGACTCAGTTTCAAACCTCCATTTTCAGCGCAATTTAATTGCTAGGTATTAGATACTGTATCTGTCTGCTCATGTGTCAGCAGCAGCAAATTAGGCATTTAAACACCTAAGTATGAATATTTTCCCCTGCAGTTCACTGCATGCGCTAGAATCACATTTTCTTTTGTCAGAAAGGGATTAATTCTAGAGGTCTGACTGAGATCCAGCTGAAAGTTTTTCTCTTAAGTGTTAGCTTTTAAAGACAGCAGTAGGCAACTACATTAAAATCAGCAGAAAAAAAAAATACAAAAAATGGGATATGGAGACTGAAAAAAACAAGCTGGATTTATTTCCTGTGTTACCTAGAAGTGAATGTGGAATTGTTTTTTTAACATTAACTTGTCAGAGCAGTTTTGGAGGTAAACCATTTTTCACTGGCACAGTTCCACTGATAGATCTGGTATATAGGGCTCAGCTCCAGATTTCTGTCCACTCACTGAGAGGAGCCTGGTGACATTTCTGATGTTGTGGTTCCAGCCCCTGGGCAGAAAAATCATGGATTCACTGACCCCAGACCTTCCTCGTCCTTCCCCTTCCCCTGTGTGTCCTTGCAGGATATACTTCACAGAAGTAGTGCAATGTCTTGGCCCTTAGTGTTAATGTAGTTTCACTACTGATCACTGCAGAAGGCTGTCATGGCAATGTATGCCATAGTGGTGCAGCAAGGTACAACTTGAGTGTCCCTTTGTCTGTATGAGTGAGGATTTTCTTTTCGTTGGAAGTACTGCTTGCAAAAGAATGCATTTGGCACAGAAGAACTGATAAAGCTTTTGCATTGGCTGCAGGAAAGAAAGGGATTTTGAAGACATCACATACCCTTCAAGCAGAATGTGCTGGCCCAGACTTCACTAAATGACCTCTCTTGTTAGATGTATCAGTCACAATGTGACTTACTAATTTAGCAAGCCTGAAAGAGCAAGAAGAGTAAGGTGGAAAAAATATGGAGCAGAGATTACCACTATGAAAATCATTGCTGGCTCCTCTAAAAGGTCAGTCTGTCCTCACTTCACTGTAACCAGCTTATCCTGTTTGCAACATCTATCATTGCCCTATCATCTACTTTTAGTGAAAGAAAACTCTAAAATGCATATAGTTTCAAATAAATAACTTGTGTGTGTATATATACGTAATTAAGTTTTCATGCAGGCATGCACATGCATGCATATATAAATGTAAATATATGTATATATAAATGTCTGTATAAAAAACTCCTATAAGGGTTATTAATTTTACATATATATATGTGTCATATAAAAGTGAACATATAGATTTGTATATATGTATAGAACTATTGATATATGATTATGTATATTAATATTTCTACTACTATTATAATTCTAGACATGTAGTTTGCAAAATACCTCCCTGAGTTTTCACACTGCTTTCATCTTGTTACCTGGTGAGCTGGTGCTTTTGATGTTGGCATACTTCATATTTTTCAATTTGGATTTAAAGGTAATGTTGCTGCACATGCTGAAATCATTTGCATTGTCCTTTTAAAACAATGATGTTGATGATGTTGTTTGTAAAAATTTTATTCACTGAACACTTTTTTTTTTTTTTTGCCAGTAGAGAAAAATCTTTGCTGATTTGCTGACCTTACACTGAGCAAGGTCAGGGTTATCTCTTGTTAAGCCATGAACTCCTAATTTGAATTTGTAATGTTTTATGCAGAGACACTTTAAAAGAGAAATTATCTTTTTCTGCATGCTGTACAGTAACTCTAATGAAGCTAAATTGCACAGGGAAACATATTGGGCTGTAGGAAATAAGCAATGATGTTAGGGTTTGCATAACCAAAGCAGAACAAACCCCTAGAGAGGTGCAGCCTGTACTGGCAGCATGTTAAACAGTGCAATGATGGATGATGGATGATTATCCATGGGAGAAAGCAGAGAATGAAAGACATCTACATACACAGGCATAAAGCTGTACTATATGGCAGCACCCAACATGGGAGAGTGGAAGATGTGTCTTGTCCTGTTGCTTTCTCCTCCTCTCACTCCCAGTCCAACGTACTTTCCTAGTGTGGGAAAACTAAGCAGAGGTGGCATGAAATGGCCTCTGTATGTTCTGGCTATCTTTGGGAAAAGAAGCGATGGCTTAGGTAGAATTTGGTTTACTTCTTACAGTTTACAAACTGATGTAGATGATTAACTTAAGGCTTAGGTTCTGGGTGGAAATTCAGTCTGAATTTTTGGAGATGAAATACATGCAAGATGAGGAAAAAAACCCAGTGAACTAGGTGTCTGCGTGCTTGCATGTAGAATTGAACCCTGGACGGTTGATATTTTTTTTAAAGTTTACTGTTTCTAGCTTTGTCATGAGATTAATATTGGGAATTGAGGGAAGAAAGGTGAAGAATATGATGGGTGTGGTTATATTCTCTGGTCATCTTGACTGAATGAGTATGGCTAGACACATTAGAGATTTTCTGTGACATTAAGGCAAGCTCTTTATGTATATAAAAAAATGGATAAATCCTTCCACAGAGCAGAATGAGAACCAAAAAAGTAAATTTCTTCACTTTATTCATTATCCATCCCAGATTCTCAAAAAAATCCACTTTGGACATGTCAGCCTACTTGTGCACATTCTAAACTTGAAGGCAGGTATCCCCGTTGTAGATTTATGATGGTTAAATATCTCAAGGTATATTTATTTAAAAGCTGAATAGGACTTTTTATGTTGAATAATCATAGAATCATAGAATGGAAAGGGCCTTAAGATCACCTTGTTATAACCCCCCTGCCATGGTCAGGGACTTTTCACACTAGGCCATGTCACCCGAGTCTCTTTCCAGCCTGGCCTTGAACACTGCCAGGGATGGATCATTTACACGTTATTGCATTGGATGCTGAGGGAGAAAATTTCACCATTTATTTTAAGGGACTGCCAAATATTGTTTGCTTCATATTTTTATTTCATTCCATTGAAAGAAATTTTAGTGTACAGCGAAGGTCTGTGATTGATCAAGTATTAATCTGCTAATTCATTATGTGTGCAAGGCCTAGGCAAACTTCAGCCCTGGCAACTGGGAAAGCTCCCTTGATAATTTCTTGGAGTGGGTTAAGCTGAAGAGTTGCATGTCAAGTGCTAATGCAGCACCACATCACAAGGCTCCATGTGCTGGTCTGCTGAGCTGTCTAGGTGAACCCAGAAAGAAGGGTAATGATTTGTGCATTCCCTTATTCACAAGTCAGCACTGAAGAGACAATTCTCACCTACTTAAGTCATGCCTAACTGCATAAGTCACAACCTATCTCCAGGAATATATACAAAAGATCATAAGATTTTAAAAAATCTGAGGCTTGTGATTCTCCTTCTATTTTTCAGTTGAGGAACAATGCTAAAATCTGTGGCATTCCCTGGACTGCAGGTTTTAAAAATGGCTTCCTTGCATGTGAAGTACCACCTCTAACAGACGTCTCCTGACAACCAATGTTAAATAGAGAAATTAGTCTAGGTTTTATTTAATAGAGAATAGTCATGAATAAATTGCTAAGTCAGCATAAAAGCTGACAATTTATATTTGCCTCTCAAAGATGACTTTAAAATCCCTTTTGCATAAGAGCGGGCTCCTATTTGTCTACAAAAGTGTTATGCAGTTTGTGATGGTAGGCTTTGAAATATTTTATGTCTACTTATTTCCCTCAAGAGAATATAACTATTCCTCTTCATTTCCCCCAAATATCTATTAAAGCCACCTCAAAACATTTAGGGAAAGTATTGAAAATAGAAGAAAGCTATCCTTCATAGATCCTGATAATGTTGGGTCAGTCTTCAAGGATTCATGTCTTTCCTGCTTTTGGGACTCCAGGGAAAATGGTTCCTGAATGAGGAGCTAATTCCCACCAACTGTGAGTATGTCCAAATATACAAATATATAAGTCCACACTGGACTCTTGTACTTTGAAAATACCCAAATCGGTGTGTCTAGGTAGACAGGAAGAAAATGATGCATGGTACAGAGAACTGACTGCAGCTTCATGGCAGGTCTCCAGGTAATCGCATTAGATGTTTTTCTAAAATGCTATTTCCTAAAATGTTATTTTCTAAAATGCTCCCCAAAATATTATCTGAATTTTAAACATATATAAAAACATAGACTCCAGAGCCACCATACACAGACATAGCTGTTCTGTCCTTCCAAAGCCAGCTCCAACAATGAGAATTAAAACTCAGGCATTCAACCAACACAGCAGTAGACAAATGCTGGTATAAAATATACCAATGTGATTTCAATTAACAATAATTAAATTGTACTTCGTTTTAAAATAGGATGCCAAGAGTGAGGAGTAAGATGCAAAGCACCTCCACACGTGATAAATGCAGATCTGGCCTGCTGCACACCTGGATTTTTCAGTTTTCTTCTAGGTAATAGTAGTATCAGTGGAACCATGAGTATGAGCAGAACAGCAATTAGTGGGAGGGAAGGAAAAAAGTAACTTGATCAGCCTGACTGAAACAGAATGAACCCAACCTTTTCTCAGCATCTGTTTTCCTCCTAGCTTGGGAGGAGAAGAAGAAAAGAGAAACAGTTGTCAGCCAGGATGAAGATATCACGCAAGGGAACAGAAAAACTTCCTAACTACTGCTGTTCTCAATTTATGGCAGAAAGTATATTCATCAGTACAGAGATATCAGAGCTTCAAACATAGTTCAGACAGCTGTATGTTACTGAAGTGCATAGCTTGGCAGAGGTCTGGTAACTCCGGAGTGTTTTCCAGCAAAATGGTTGTACTTAACCTGAAGAACTAGCAGAGCAACTAATTCAGTAGAGAACCTCTAATTTTCAGTGACATTCTCAGTTATCATTCTCTGCATGACTTGTCCAGGAGTTCTGATGGATGTCTACACAATATATGTCTTCATCAAAAAAACAAAAATAAAAACAAAACCCACACTTTCAGTAGTGTTTCTTAAATGCAGAAAAGTATGTGAGGATTTTTTTTAAAGTAAACCAGAGGTAGTAGTAATAAAAATACAATGTACATGCAGACTAATGCCAGATCTTACTGATCAATTACTTTAATAGTACACGGTATGATCAACATACTGTTAAGTAGAAGTTTCTATTATATCTTCATAATTTCATTACAAACGAATTATTTTTACTTAGCTGGAACATTATGAAGTAGAATCAAACTTGTTTAGCACCTGGAAGTGTTGTTCTCAACCTGATTTCTGCCAAGCAGGGGTAAGTGACAAGACGGAAGCTTTATATATTAACAAAACATCCATTCATTTATTATACTCACTCACTATCTCACTACCATTAAATCACATAAACTCAGTTTAACCAGATGAGTCAGGGAGAAGGTGAGCCAATAGGAGATATAACAAACTTGTCACATTGCATGCTGTTCTTCTCTCACAGACAGCTGCAGTGAATGGCATTTTGTGGGAAATATGACCTTCATCTAAGTTCTAAAACAACGTACGCAGAAATTAAAAAAATGGTGGATAGTGCTGAATCAAAGTACATGGTAAGTGCATGGTAAAGCAAACTGAAGTTCTGTTCTGGATGCATTAATTTAGCTTGCTCATTTCATATGATAGTCTTGTCCCTCTAAACGTTGTGACAAGTGTCAAACCTAACCCCAGTTTACAATTTGTTTATGTGAGAAAAGGAAACTGTCAAGTGAAAAAAAAGTTTATACTTGATGGTTGATGATTTTTTAATGCAGTTTCAAATAGGAGATTGACAAACTGGAATAGCTGAGATACCAGTGATTGGAAGCGTAAAACAAGGCTGAAGAAGCAGTAGTTTTTCAAGACTATCATGAATCAGTTTTTTCAATAGTTCTGAAAATGGGATTAAAATTATGTGTTTTGGTTTTTTTTCAGACAAAATATATGTAGGCGGATTCTTTTTTTGTGTGTCATTTGTGGTAGCTTGCTCACTCATACAGCGCTTTAATCTTTAATTTTAAACATGCCACAGAAGGGTTTTCAAGGATTTTTGCTGTCGACCACTGTGAACAACATAAAGAACTTGCAAAAGAAGCAGCATAGTAACAGCATAAAGCCAGTTTTTGAAGGTGATTGTCAGCATGCAATTGTTGACACTGATTTGCAGATAGGGAATGATGACGAAGTACTCCGAAAATCTGACCACTTAATATCAGTCTGAAACCAAATGAAGCAGCATTAAGGAAACTAAACTCTTTATCATTCTTATAACCTCACTTTCTCCTGGAGCAGTATTTCCTTGCTGATACTCATGCAAACCTTTTTTCCTGCAAACTGCACAGATCAAGCTGAATATTAGATAAATAATAAATCAAATTACCTGGGGTTATATGTGTTGTTTACCCAGTTGACCAAATTGTTCCTTATCCATTTCAGCTGCTATTAATACCCACAGCATGACTTAAGAATTAGTTGCCTATTTAGTGTTGTTGTTTTGAGAAACAGTTGAAAACTTATGCAAATAAATTACTTGATTACTGTCATTTGACACAATGTGAATAATTTGCCAGTGGCAAGTGTCTTTCCTCTTGGAAGAGAAAAGGTTAAGCAGAAACAAAATAGAAAAGCAAATATGTGAACATCAGCATCATTATTCCTGGAACAGAACATGAATCTCTTTCTCCTCTGTCACAGAGATTCTTCTTTACTCTTTGTTAACCTTTCCACATGACCAAACTGGATTTGCTGTCTTGTTTGCTAAAGGAGTAACAAAATGTGAAGGACTAAAAAAGCTACTAAGAGTCTGAGGAAATATGTGATAAAATATGCTCATATTTTAGGTTATAGTAATTGTTGTCATTAAATATACAGTATAGTCGAAATAGTTTACATTTCACCAAGATTATTTTTTTTTTCTCTGGGATGAGACAAGAAAAAAGTGGATTGCTTAAAAAGTAAAGTTTCAAAGTAAAATCTCTTTTTAGAAAGCTTTTTCCTTTTTTCTTTTTTTTTTTCTTCTTTTTTTTCTTTATTCTACACAGAACCTTACTACTTCCAATAGTTGCAGTAGTATAAAATCAGTAGGAAATGGATTTTTTTCATCTTAATAGAACCCCTTTAAAGGGCAAGGTGTCTGTCCTTTTGAAGCAATGGGATGTAACAGAATATGCCATGGAAAGAGATGACAAACTTCTTAGAGATGAATGTACAATACTTTGTATCTTACCAAGATATTTTTCTGCACCAACATATTTTATCTAGTTGACCTCAATATGTGAGTTTTAACCTTAGTACAGTGAATGGAGCCTTCTGAAGGTGACCTAGTTGTTTTTAAGTATTAAAATTAAATAATATAGCTTTTTCCTTATATGAGTACTTTAAATAAATACTTTTCACTTACCTCTTACCATGCAGTTAATATGGTTTCATGACCTCTTACCATGCAGTTAATATGGTTTCATGATTTAAGACTATGTAACACAATGGGATTTACCTTCCATAACTCTGCCAAATCACACTTGCAGTTCTGCTTCAATTTGTTCCAAGAAGATGCTTTTGTGTTAATATACAATATGCAAACCAAGATGAAATATTTCCTTTCAGAATAACTGATGTCTCCATTAACTATACTTTGTTTTTCTGTATTATTTAAGTATGTTAATCTTGAATGACAGTCCATCCCACTGTTGTAGCTACTGTACATGATTGGTGATCATAAAAAAGGAGCAAAGTAAATTACACGGTGGTGAATATGAGAGGTGATCATTGCAGTACATTTTCAGCTTTACTATTGTTCCTTAGGTAGGCTTCATGAAATGGGAGGTGTGTAGAAAAATATTGTGGTGCTGGTTTTCCAAATGCTAAGTGTCAGTGTAAGGGAGAGAAGAGTGACCAAAAACAAACACACAAAAAAAGGACAAGGATGGCTGTCACCATAGAGCAGTCAGAAGTCAAACTGCTATTTTTCATTTACTGTAGGAAAAGTTTAAAATGAAAGTGGAATTGAAGGTAAGTTGTAGAAGTTTAATATTACAGTAAAAGGAAAAAAGTAATAAAAAGATTCAGAGATATGAATCATCTGGTCAAAGAGACAAAGCAGGGATCTCATCTGCCAGAAAAAATTCTGAATGATTAGAAGTAGAAGACCCCAATCTTATTCAGAGAAAGCTTTTTACATTACATGGAACATAAAATGAGTCTGAGAGAGAATTTTAGTTGTATGGATGGGAGAGAGGATATGTTTTTGTCATCTTTTGCTGAATGATTCTGAAAAGATGATATCTTTCAGTGTTGCTAAATTTCCTGTCTCTTTTTGCAGGTTTTTTAGATGGTTTTACTCATAGCTACATTTGAGAATAGGCAGTTGTCATAAATCATTGCAAAGCATTCTCTAACAAAACAGAAAAGAACTAAACAGAAGTTTCACTTGGGTTTCTGGCTTACAGAAGCTGAATATCTGTGCTTTATTAACCAAGGTTCATTTTGCAAAATAAGTTTCTACCTTTTTTATCACTGCTGTTCAAAGCTATGTTTACCAACAGACTGGACAGCAATTGGGAATGTTCTTACGTGACATTGTCTTTCTTTCAGAGTAAAAAGGAAGTCTCTATTTCTATCACATGCGGTACACTAAGTGTGGTAGACTTTTGCATGCCTTAGAGATAACAGTGTCTTTTAAATAATGATAATCATAAAAAAACCCCAACCAGATCTTAGTGAAAAGATCAGGAGTCAAGAGAAGACCATGTATCATTTTTTTCATCAACAGTTTGGAAAAAAGAGTCTTGTAGAAATTAGAGACGAAAATTACCTTAGAGGTGATCAGTCTGAGGCTTGATTGAGTAGGAAACAGGGGAATTGTTGATCTTCCTAGAGTAGTAAACAAGCAGGGTCGTGGGCCATGTGAGAAGGGAATTTGATAAAGATGTAATGAGTAAAGACATGTAGGAATAGAAATGGGAAAATGATTGCTTAGCCTGACAAGAAAAATCCAGCCATATTGAAGCTGGAAGTCTGTATATTTTCTATGTTGAATTCTAGTTCAGAGATTCAAACAGTGAAAGTCAGGATGTGTGTACTAGGAAGAAGACCAGAGATGATAAAGATTACACTTTCTTTCATTTAGACTTCATTGTTCCAGACAAGTGAATTCTTGACATGCTTGGTGGACCAAAACAGCTAGCAACCCAAACACCTACTGAGAGACCTGGAAGTGTCCGGATGGAACGGATGGATATATTCCACATATTCACTGAAAATCTGCCTGTACCACAAATAATAGAGGGGTTTAAATAATAGACTAAGATGCTGTTGGTTAAATAATGACTAAGATAGTGAGCTCTGCCTCCAATGAAAAGAAGTTTCCTTTGCAAATTTTGTTAGAGATCAAGAGCATTGGCAATAAAAAACATGTAAAAATCACAGAATCATAGAATCAATGAACAGTTAGGGCTGGAAAGGACCTTAAGATCATCTAGTTTCAACCCCCCTGCCATGGGCAAGGACATCTCACACTAGACCATGTCACCCAAGGAATAATATATTTAGACAAGGATGAAGAGGAGCTACACTTAAAATTTAGTTCAAAAAAATCAGAGAAATCAGGACACAGAATTGTTTTTTCCAGACATCCTTGCTAGTCATCTACTATTGCCAGCTGCTGAAACATCAAGTAGTAAGCAATAGCATTTCACACTATTGTAGCATCAAAGTGGTGGTCATTTACACCATCTGTCACACAAATGTTATTGGACAGAGAAAGCACCTCCTGAGAGCAATACTGAAATGACAGTGAGAACCTGTCCTGGGTCCAGCTACAGCAGTCATTTTTTCTCCTTCTCAGTAGCTGGTGCAGTGCTGTGTTCTTGACTTTCAGTCTGGGAACAACGCCGATAACACCGACGTTTTTAGTTGTTGCTAAGTAATGTTTACTCCGACCAAGGACTTTCTCAGTCTCATGCTCTGCCAGGGAGGAGGGGAAGGCAGGAGGAAGCAGAGGCAGGACACCTGACCCAAACTGGCCAAAGGGGTATTCCATACCACAGCACGTCATGCCCAGTATAGAAACTGGGGGGAGTTACCCGGAAGGCCCAGATCACTGCTTGGGTCGGGCTGGGTATCGGTTGGTGGGTGGTGAGCAGTTGTGTCCTCTCCCCTTGATATTTCTCTTATCATTATTACTGGTGGTAGCAGTAGTGGTTTGTATTATACCTTAGTTACTGGACTGCTCTTATCTCAACCCGTGGGAGTTACATTCTTTTGATTCTCCTCTGGGAGTGGGGGAAGGAAGGTGGGGGAGTGTGCGTGTGGCTGCGTGGTTCCGAGTTACCAGCTGGGCTTAAACCACGACACAATCAGATAAACAGTTCCTGTGGCAAAAATCAAGGAAATCAAAGATACTACTACAGACAAAACAGAAGAAGGAAACAGGAATTAAATGTAATACTTCTGCTGAGTCCTGAAAGACCCTCTGCTGCAGCCCTATTCCTGCCATTTATACTGAGTCAAAAAGACGAAATATAGACTAAGGCTACCACAGAGTGGTGTATTTTTAAGACAGAAATTATTCAGAGCACATGCACTATTACACGATATCATGATGCAGAGGAAAAGTGTGCATTGCATATTGTTACATGCTTTGAACACAGGCACAGTGATGGATCAGTTTTAACTGCTTGTAAACATGCCTTCTTCTGAGACCATTGACCATATTCATAGCTTTCAAGCCCTGGTGATTTCTTTTATACTGTATCTCCCTACACTGTGAAGTTACTCAACCTAACTTAAAAAACTGTCAGGCTAACCATGCTAATGCAGATCTCAGCTTGAGGGAATTATCACATCTTCTCAGCAAGGTAAATTAGTACACATTCATGCAGCTGCAAGAGCTGTGTGCAGCTGCTGTTAGACTGCTTCTGTTACCTGAACTAGACCACTTAAACTAAGGTACTGATATGCTACAATGCCATCTGAAGTATGGATATAGCCTACTTCTAAAGCAGCAATGATATCTAAAGTTCAGTGGAATAACCGTGAAATCTCTAAAGCTCTCTGACTGGAATAATTGTCCTCCCTTGGAAATTTCTTCTGCTATTCCAGAAGGAAGGTAGTATTCACTAAAATCAACATTACAGCATAGTTCCCCAAAGCCACTGCTTTATTTAAAAGGCAGAATAAAAGGCAGTTGCCTGTGATATCACCACATACTAAGCATTTGTGTCTCTGGTTGTTTTAAATGGCAATCGATGTAAAAAAAAGATGTTTCTAGAGATCTTCTCCCT
The DNA here is from genome assembly GCF_000696875.1 of Nestor notabilis. Classification (NCBI taxonomy): domain Eukaryota; kingdom Metazoa; phylum Chordata; class Aves; order Psittaciformes; family Psittacidae; genus Nestor; species Nestor notabilis. The sequence continues at coordinate 20,126 of NW_009934562.1, forward strand.
GCTATTCTGGTCTGTTCTAATTAAGCATGTTTGATTTTTAGATATGGGAGATTATCTCTGGTATAAGGCCACTATTTGAAAGGGGTTGCAAATAGAGAGGCTAAGGTTTGGGGCTTCTTTTGTCTTTTTTAACTGGTATATTAACTCTCATATTCCAGATACAGAGATTTTTAACTAAATCCTATAAACACCTCTGCTGTACTCAGATAGTTTCCAGAAGGCCAAATAGCTTTCTTTTTAGGTAACTTGAAAGCAGAAGAAAATATAGCAGCGTATTTTGCCTGTGAAGTTTAGACTGCTCTTGCAATATGAAGAAACTCCAAAGAAATAAACATCGTTAAATGTCATCACATGTTACTGTCAGAAAAAATTCAATTTGGGAAGGCTTCTTATTTGCCATTATAATTAGATAGACTTTCCAACAGTAGAAAGCTGCTTAGACTTAAGGAGCTAGGGATGCAATTTCTCTGAATGACTGCCTTATGGTTAGAAATTACCTCAGGAGAAAAAAGAATGCCTGTATTTTAGTACTCAGTAGTGCAAGTAGAATATGGATTTCCACCATATGCCTATTTAATACAATTTTGAGGAAAACTTGTACTTTGAAAATCTTTTATGGTCCTTATAAGTATTTTGTCAATACTTACTGACAAATAAGTCAGTATTTGGAATATAAGGAATATATATATGTATTTGGAATATAAGGAAATACTTATCCCTACCCTTGTTGGCAGGGAAACATGGATTACATTATCAATTTTGGTGAAGATAGTCTCTATTATTAACTTCCAGCTAATATAATTTTATATGAATTTAAAATCACTTTATTTGTGTGCAACTCATAAGCATGCATATGCTTATGTGTATGCAAAATGCTTGTATTCATTACTTCAGTTCTCCTAAAGTCAATCTTGTTGTATTCCTCAAAGAACAAATAATAAGAAAATCATTCAGGCTGAATAGTCTGACTGGCTAAAATGATGTATTAAGAAGGGCCCTTGAACTTTTCATCAAAGAAAGGTCCTCAATTTTGAGAAGTGTCTTTCCTGGTGGCAGAAAACATTTCAGGACTTCTTCAAATACTTGAATACTCAAATAATTTGGATACTCAGGATTGACAAATATTTATATGAGTTAGCATAAGAGAATTTATTTAAAAATTCAGGGTATCCAGATTTCTACCAAATGAAAAGTATTTGTGAGTGGAAACACCTTTGCTAAGAGGACAATGTTTTTGCTTGATACGTCTGTGGAGTTCCCGGAAGTTTAGCATTAGGGGCAGTGTTTTTCTGTTAATGACACTGGTGCAAACAGCAGGATCATGTTAATGAAACTTACAGATGATGCAAAGCTGAGAGATGAAATCAGCACAGAAGAGGATTGGAATATTTTACAAGAAGGTGAGAGTGGAGAGCTGCAAATGGAAGACGGACGGCAGAGCTGCAGGTCCACTAGCACAGCTCTTAGGAATATGAAAGGCATCTAAGCCTTGTACAGTAAAGAGCTGAGTGTCTTTCTAAAGGAGTGACGAAACAGCAACAATATCCAAGGAAAAAAATCCTCATTTGTCAACTTCTTAGTGGAGCTTGCTCACTTCCTGTGAAAGACTCTAATATTGCAGCTTATAATCATAGAATAATAGAATCATAGAATAGTT
>NW_009934563.1:0-6779 GCF_000696875.1 Nestor notabilis
CACATCTTCACATCAGCAAAACTAAACCCTTTTATTTTGAGTGATCTCCAAGTAGTCTGGAGTGAGTGATGAGCTGAAGATAATTCTGATTCATCCATAATGTTATTCAAATGGTAATATTCATTAAACTTTCATTCATTAAACATTCATTAGACATTCAAGTCAAAAGGAACGCTGATTGACCATTCATCTGAAGTTCACAGAATCACAGCATGGTTTGGGTTGGAAAAGACCTTAAAGATCAAGTTCCAACCCCCTGCCACAGGCAGGGACACCTTCCACTTGACAGGGTTGCGGAAAAACCCCCCAACCTGGCTTTGAACACTGCCAGGGATGGGGCAGCCACAACCTCTCTGGGCAATCTGTGCCAGTGTCTCACCACCCTCACTCACAGTTAAGCTGTTACAAGCAGCTAATGCAAATCTGTTTACTTATAAACTGAGTACATCTGAAACAGAGTTTACTTTCAGCTGACCTGGAACTTCACGGGACAGTTTGCAAAAATGTCAGTGTTCAGGGCACAACTCTGGGTCAAGAAATATATTTACATGGTACATACCACCCGTTTTCAATACTGCAACCACAACTTCATTTATTTTTAAGGATAGCAAGGTTGAGTAGAAGTTCCCTCACAAGGCAGTAGAAGAAAAATCGATTATTTATTACTATTTAAAAAAAAAAATAAATCCAGCTAACTTCTGCAACTAGGATGTAAAGTCTGTATGTCAGAAGAGCTGAACAGAATAGTAGCTGTACAGTACCTACCCCCTACAGTATATCACCCAAAACAGGAAGGAACTGTCTCAGAACAAAGCAGGACAAACTACAGAAAGATATTTTTCCTCAAAAAGCTGAAGCCAAATGATTATTTTATCTGGCAGCACTACTTTGTCATTCATTATCATGGAGACAATAATTAAGAGAAGCACATTGTGATGAAAAGCTTGGAAAAAGCTAAATTAATGAAGCGTTAAACATGGCTTTCACAGTGGTTAGAAAACAAGGCCGGTTCCTAGAGGCATTTATAAGTACTGAGACTGGATTCCCTCCCTTATTCACACGCATTTCCACAACCCTCTTTGTTCCAATACCTAACTGCCCGTAGATCTTCAAGAGATTCAATTTGGAAACCTAAATATACAGCTTCCTTGATAACAAATGCTCCTTCCCCTGTAACATGGAGGGGTAGGCTAGTTTATCAATGAAAAAAGAATTTCCAGAATCAAATTCAGAGTCCAAGAAGCACGTGGAGATTACCATCAAGAGATACTGTGAACACGGGGCACTAAGCATCACATAAAGGAATCTTGTGCATATATTAATGCACAAGTCAAGCCAAAAATGGGTTACTGAACACCTGACAGTTTAGCAAAAATGTTCTTACCTCTTTAAATTCTTTCACTGTTTTAAAGTAAAGCCTTTGTTTCTCTAGAAGCTCCAAATATTCATCATTCAACTGGTCTCTTCTCATTTTGTTTTCTTGTTTCTTCTTTTCCATCTGTTGATACACAGGAAGGATAAGAAATCATACATTATATAAGGAATACACACACACATATATATACACTGTATAAAGAGAAATTATCTACGACAAACAATGGGAGACAGATGTTTCATGAGTGATAACCCTGGCTCATACTTTAAATGCAATGAAGCTCTTAAATTAAGAACCTAACACTGAAGTCTCCGTACCAGCAGTACTACAATAGCATTCAGAATTAAACTACAGCTCACATCTCTGCAAGCCAGGAATCCTGCTCACTGAACAAGCCTATTACAACGATGACAGTGTAATTATTAACAACAAAACCAACAGAATAAAAAAAGAAAGATTTCTGATGTAACAGTGAGATCTCGTTTTGGTTGGTTGTTAGTTGTATCAAACAGGGAGGGCAGGAGACATCTTTGCTATCCTACGCAATGCTGTTCTTGCTCAAGACCCACTCATAAGAAATCTCTTTTCTTTTCTCCTTGTGCCAAAGTTGTGACAAACATAACTTCAGTCTCTAAACGTGAAGGGGATTGGTTCTTATTCTAGAACAGACTGCATTCTCATAGGGAGAGTTCTAATTAAGTTCTTCCATCAGGGCACCGCAAACAAGTTTGGTGCTTGTCTGGAGAGTACATTTTCCCTCCCTCCAGTACTAAGGCACAACCACATAAAAAAGAGCCCTGCTGTATTCCTCTCCACAAAATTTACTTTTGTATTCTCTGACAGGCTTTCACCTCCTAAATTTTGATTGGGAAAAACGCAATTCTAAAACCTGTAAGAATCCCCTAAAGCCCAAAGAAGCACATAATTACACAGCAGCAGAACTTGTTGCATTTCTAGATTTATATATCAACATTGATCTTATTGATATGCCTAAAAGAAATGAGCAGATCCCAAACTTTCCCTGAGTATGAAACATGACAAGGTATATCTCCTTTACAGAGCCAGCTGCTGTCCAAAAGAGGAGGTACTCTCTCCCAACATAACCTATCAGGACAAGTATGCTTCTAAAGTTACACTTGAGGAAGGAGCAGTATCACATGTGTTAATGCAGAAAAAAGCATTATCACATGCATCCCATCCCTTGACGATGAGGCTAAAACCAGCATTGCTAGAACACCTAGGACCTAGATTTTGTTTAGACATAAGGCCCTATTACTATCCTTTGATAAATTGCTTCCTTTATGCATGACCATCACACATCTCCCAACATACTCCTCTTAATAGAAACTGGACTTCCCTGTCCTCAGGAAGTCTCACAAGTATCTGTTACCACACTGAAATGCTTGTTGTCAAGTTACTTGGTTTCGGTAGCAAGTATGCCTGATTTCTCCTTAGGCCTCTTTAACAATGCAATAACATATTATGGGCTTTGTAAACTGAAATTTCTCTTCAGGTAGAAGGTATAAGGTCTTCAGGGCTGAACAGAAAAAAATTAAAGTGGATTTACTGTGAGAGTGAGTCACAAAGCTGACTGTCAGCACTTCAAATGCACAGCAGATAGAGGTTGAATAGATAAGACTAACCATGATGGGGGTTGAAAAAGTCATCCAACAGCCATTTCCCAGGCAAAGAATAAGAAAACCTTCCCTTCTGCTGTAGAGCTGTTCCCCAAGGAATCATGAAAATTGTTAAAACTTTCTGAGCATCCATTTGTTGTCAGTATCTTCACTGAGAAATCAACTATTAGAAGGTAGCAAATGATTATCTAACTCCATCACTAACCATTTGTTTTTCCCCTCAATCAAGGTAAGCTTAGTTTTTTCATTCAGAAAATGTTTTTCTCCATTAGTTGTCACTGCCACCTCCTGCTGACCCAAATACCTGCATCTAAGAACGAAATGTCACTTATGAACTCTCACAATACGCCAGTGGCTAAACTGCCAGTGCAGGAATGAGGCACAAATGAAGTGAGCTGCCATTGCTTTCAGAAACCGTCAGAGATGCTGAAATTGTATTTTCCCCCAGATTATGAGCCATCTGACATGATAGCTCCCATTCATTTCCCTCTCCCTTATCTGTATAAGCAGCAGCTGAAACTTTTGATTCCATTTGAGAATATATTGAGAGAGTCCAGAATGATTTCATGGACTTCAAAGACTGAAGAGTTCAATTGCAAGAACATGAAGTCAGTCACAGCAGACCTCTCAGTCTGCTTTCACTCCTTACGCTTGCGTGATCATTACACGTTTCTCTGCATGTAACGAAGGACAAGACAGAAGTCAAGATACTGAACTCCTGGACAGTTTCAATTTGGAGCAGTTGCTTGCTGCAGCCATTAAAATAACGTCATTCTTCCAAAACAAAGATGTGTAATTATCTCACAGTGAAGCTCATGTTCACTAGTCAGAACTGCACCATTCTATTCTCATAACCTGTTTGATGTTGAGCCAGTCATTATGTTAACAGCATTGAAGACAGAAAGATGATCCACACATAGAACCAAAAGTATCGCTATCCTTTCTGCTGTCATTTTGTTCTCTCTGAAAATAAGAGGTCAAGGAAACAAAAATAATTCATTGCAAAAAATAGCAATGAACTAGCCACCTCTTCAAACATGGTAGTCTATAGTGAACATCATATATTTTTAGAGTAGAGTTTATTAGTGCAAAAGCTTTATTACAGCTTGAGCTGCATCCTGTTCTGTTTCTTCCCATATACACATGCTTATGATACTTGGTACTGGAAATTTTTATTTAGCTGTCGAGATAAAACAGCCCAATACCTGAAGAGACAGCACTTTCAGTACATCATCTATATTGATTCACAGTCTATCATACTTCCATCTGAACTCAAATAAAGAACGGCTATAATCCACTACCAAGAATCTTGTGGCTCTACAAAGGAAAGAATCTCAGAGCCCTTTTATGTGACTTAGGAAAATGTTAATATGTTCGCATATGAAAATAAAAGAGTAAAACAACACAATCACAGAATCATAGAATAGTTTGGGTTGGAAGCGACCTTCAAAGATCATCTAGTCCAACCCCCTTCCAATAAGCAGGGACATCTTCAACTAGACCAGGTTGTCCAGAATCACATCCTCCCAGCTTGTAACTATCATTACCAAGAAGTACTTAAGCCAATCCATTGTATGCAAATAAGCCTGTGGACAGCTTTACTTGAAGCTGCAGCTGGACCTCATTGCTTGGATTGCCCCAAGGCTACTTAACACAAGACCACTGAGGCTGTCAGTTTTGTCATCTTTGAGCACTGGGGCTCTGCTCCCACACAAAACCTTTTCACTTGCTATGTGGACACCACACATTCATGCTGAGTCTTTTCTAAATCAGGTTAAAAACAATTAAAAAAAAAAAAACAAACCAAGAACCAAGCCACCTGAGTGAATTCAACAAGATGTCAGACGAGTGCTGCAACTGGCACAAGGGAAGCTGATGGTCAGGACATTGTGAGGTGCTGCTGACCCTCTTCAGCAGCAGCAAGCAGCTTCAATTAGCTCCAGCTGCCTGGGAAACTGTACCTGAGACACAGGTCTGACTGTCCCCGTGAAATCCAAATGGAAGAATTCTCATTGACTTCAGTGACACACAGCTGTTTCAAGCACCTAAATCACTACACTACCAATAACAAAGCTTCCTGTCAGGAGAGAATCATTATGATACCTCTGCTCTATTCTATTCAGTAACATTTTAGTGCTGAGAAGTTTCTTATGAATGTGAAAAGAAATGACACTTGTTATTTGCCTGCTTAATTTGCACCTCACACAATGGATTTCTCCATGCACAGCTATCCAAAGGGTTTTCTGAAATAATTTCCAGGTTTTAGCATAGAAAGTGTGAAGAGTCTCTGACCTTCATTCGATTCTGTTTGATGCCTTCTACAATCTGCTCCATCTGCCGTAAAAACTGCTCCCGAGAACCAGAAGATGCCATTGCTCTGGAAAGAGAGAAAGAGAAAGAGAGAAAGAAAAAAATAAGATGACAACTGACAGGGATGTTGGATGTGTCTCATCCACAGCTGCTTACATATTTACTCACGTCCAAGAAATCACATTGCTTAGAGTTCTATGTAAAAATTCATCATTTTAATAACTGATTTTGGATAACACTGCAGCTCTTCAGCTGGTATAAACTATCAAAGAGATGGAAAGGGAGACTTCAGAGCTCATCACAAGTGTTCTCCCCGTCAGTTCAAATCCATTCCTTTCTCTCATGTGTTGTACAGAAATAAATTGCTATTAGCTAACCAAAAGCACCAGCTTTTAAAACAATCTGTTGTGAATATTAAGGAGGAAAGTAGAGGACTAGAAGATAGGCAAATATTCTAAAAAATACTTTCATGCCCTCATAGGAAAAGCCAAGAAGTAATTTTAGACTTGTAACAAATCTTAGACTAAAAATAAATGGAAGAAAATACAATCCCCACACACCCACTCACCCAACAAAAATACCCAAAGAATCCAAAACTCAGCTGTCAATTACAGTATCGGTTTCTACTGCCTGGACAGAATCAAAAGGATCTCATCACTGAGCAAAACAGATCTACAATCCCTGCTTCAAAGGAAAAGATCTGAAATACTCAATTGCTGGGTTCTGTTGTAATTAAAAGTTTTGCACATCACAATCGGGGGAAAAAAAATAAAATCAAAAATTCTGACTAAACACAGAAGGAAGCAGTTGGATAGAAGCAAGTAAAGAGATAATTACTCCAGGGAAAACAAAACAAAAACCAACCAGCCAACAAAAAAGCAGCTTAGAATTTCACAACAGAATTACAAAATGATGTAACAAGAAGAACTGTTTAAAACTATTAAATGGGCATCCCCTCCCCCATGACTCTCCTCAAAAATTCATATTGGATTTTTTTTTTTTTTTTTTAATGAAAATGCCCCAGAGAAAAATAAATGCTGCCTGCATCACGGACTGATATTTGAGCTCAAACTTCCAAGAGAACCACCATTTTACCTAAAAACTTCACACTACATCAAAACCTTTAAATACGGGATTTGTTCATAAGAAACATGTCTAAAAATATATCCGAGTCTATTGTTTTGTACCAAATGTAATAACCACAACTTCAAAAATGGAGAAAAATATTTAAATTATTGCCAGGAAAATTACGACTACATGATTCATTTCCACAACTGCAAGTGAAGAGCCAGAGATTAAAAACATATGTTGGCTATAAAAGTCAGGTAATTCCAAGTCTGTGATTCCCCAAACATCAGCTTAAACAGAATTAAGCTATATAACTATTTTATAAACTAGTTTATAAAAATTTCTAACAAATTTTTAGTCTCTGTAACTCATGTTCACTCCCATTTTGC
>NW_009934563.1:6793-7091 GCF_000696875.1 Nestor notabilis
CCCCCTGTTGCGACACGGAGCCACAAGAGTCATTGCAACTACAAAGAGAAAAAGAACCATTACTTACTGATGAAAGTTGTCATGAATAGAATTCAGCAAGTTAACCTGTGAATTAGAAGGAAAAAAAAAAAGAAAAGAAAATATATTTGTCCTCTCCGGCACGACTTTTCATGGGCAATAAAATGAAATCTAATTCAAAAAATTTGGAGAGAGAGAGAGATATATATAGATATAGATATATAGAGAGATATTTATCTATCTATCTCTATATATATCTATCTATATCTATATCTATATC
>NW_009934564.1:0-1043 GCF_000696875.1 Nestor notabilis
CGGAGAGGGAGAGCTGGGGCTTCGACCCTGTCCTAGCTTAATCCTGCCCCGGATTAAGGTGCTATTTGTGCCTGCCTGTGGGAAGTTACAACTTTCAGGGATTCGGGGTGCCTCGGCCAAGTTGAGCTTGAAGTGGTGTTATGTAGTGGCTGGGTTTGCCTCAGCCGAGCAGCAGCGTGCTGGGGCCTTGGAGCTGGTTCTGTGGTACCTCACTGCTGGTAACAGTCTCCCCTGCCTTGTGTCTCCATCGCCCCTGGCTGCCGTGGGAGGAAATCCCAGGTGATGCCTGGCTGAGTTGGTACGGGTGCTGCAGTTTCCCCGTGGTCTGGGTATGTGTGTAGGACGGCCTGGCACCAATCATTACCAGCCTGCTGTGAGCATTGGGGTGTGTCTTTCCAAATCAAGAGCAAGCCACTGTTGAAGGCTGAGCAAGAATACTACATTATTTAAAAACATCTGTGTTCAGCTAACACTGGATTCTGTGCATTCTTGTGTCTCACAATAAATTAACACTTCAGGGCATTACAGAGACTAGTTAAAATTGTCCCTAGCAATGACCAGGTCATTCTGCCTGAGGCTCACAAAAGCAGCCTTTGAAAGATGTATGCTGTCTATTCTTGCCAGTTTTATTCTGCTTGTCAAAAAGTATTAAAAGAAAGAAATTACCTTTGTTAATATGAAAGCAAGACGGGTTTTTTTGAGGGTGCTGTTTCCCTTTAGCTGAAATGTCAGTTTAATAATGCCACACTGAGAATATTTTGAGAATATTTTTTGTTTGGTTTTGTTGTTTGGTTGGGTTTGGTTGTTTGTTTTTTTTTTTTGGGGGGGGAGGATTTGTTGGTTTGTTTGTTTTTCTTAAATAAAATACTGTTTTCAAATGCCTTAAGTAGCAAAGGGCTCTGTCTTCTTACCTGATGTCTGTAGGTAACAGGATGGAAGTGAGGCATTTTGGTTAGTGGGAGTTTGGTTTCAGCTGTGTCTTGACAAATCAACTATAATCCAGATGTGGGTTTAAGTGACATGGACAATGGAATTGAGTGCAC
>NW_009934565.1:0-602 GCF_000696875.1 Nestor notabilis
AATTGGGATCGGACTGGGATTGAATTGGGATTGAGTTGGGATCGGACTGGGGTTGAATTGGGATTGAGTTGGGATTGAATTGGGATCGGACTGGGATTGAATTGGGATTGAGTTGGGATCGGACTGGGGTTGAATTGGGATTGAGTTGGGATTGGACTGGGGTTGAACTGGGATTGAATTGGGATCGGACTGAGGTTGAGTTGGGATTGGACTGGGATTGAACTGGGATTGAATTGGGATCGGACTGGGGTTGAATTGGGATCAGACTGGGATTGAATTGGGATCGAACTGGGATTGAATTGGGATCGGACTGGGATTGAATTGGGATCAGATAGGGATTGAATTTGGAGTGATTATTGGGAGCAATCTAGGATCTAACTGGGAGCAAACTGGGGTTGAACTGGGAGCAAACTGATTGCCCCAGAGCTACACTGGGATTGAACTGGGACTGAACTGGGATTGGGCTGGAAGCAAACTGCGGATGCACCAGGGTGTGCTGGGAGCAAACTGGGAGCACACTGGGATTGAGCTGGGGATACAGTGGGGCCATACTGGGATCGAACTGGGACCATACTGGGATGCGCTGGTCTCTCATTGGTCCA
>NW_009934566.1:0-266 GCF_000696875.1 Nestor notabilis
CAGTGATGGCTACAAGTCCCATTACTGAAAACTACTTTTCAAGATGCCAAGAAACCGATTTTATTCCCTCCAAAACTCCCAATAACAGCTACAGGGAGAACAAGGAGAAACTTAAGGAAGTTGGAATTCCTGCTCGCCTTCTCCCTCTTCCAGTTTGGGGGTTTATCCCCTCTAAAATGCATTTTTGGGGCCTCTCGGAGTCCCCCCAGCAGGAACCCCCCGGACACGGTCGCACTTTGCACCTACCAGCGCTCAAGAAACGCCAG
>NW_009934566.1:326-653 GCF_000696875.1 Nestor notabilis
TTCGCTCCCAAACTCCGGCCCCTTTTCCCGCTCCGGCGGCTCCGAAAACTGCGGAGAAGCGAAGATTTCCCTGAAATTGCCCTTTTTTTTGCTGCATTTCGGATGTTTTCCCTCTTTTTTTTTTTTTTCCCCCTTTCTTTTCTTCTTAGACATCTCTGGTTTAGCTGGGAATTTCCTCCGGGAGCAGCGGCGATGCCCAGGGAGGGGGGAACCAGCCTCGCTCCCCGCTTGCCTCTGGAAAAACACATTAAAAGAAGAAGAATAATGACAAATCCCATTAAAACAGTAGAAAGCAAAGCCCCGCACCGCGCCGGGCTGCGCGGAACC
>NW_009934567.1:0-9295 GCF_000696875.1 Nestor notabilis
TATATATATATTATTTTTTTTTTTAAGAAAACAAGAAGGTTTGAAAAGAACCCAACAGCAACAATTTTTAACAGTGTCCTTTGTTAGACTTTGGAGACTAAGGTCATTTCAGATGATAAACTTTGCTGTCTCAAGAAATTTTTATGGCTGGTGACAACATGGCCATGAATGCAGAGATATCTGAGACATCTAAACATGACTTTGTGTTCAGCTACTCCTCCTCCAGGCTCCTGCTTTTACTAGGAGTCATGGTTCACCTCAGGTGTGCCCATGGCTGTGTGTTTCTCGATTTTTGTCATGCCCTGAGTTTGCCCCGCTGGCTCACCAGTGGAAACTCAGGAGTGTGTTCACCTAAGGCTGTGCATTCTCTGTCATAGATAGAAACTTGGTTACTGGTGCTCTACAAAAGCAACTAGTTCCAGTATAACATGGCTTATGGTCTCTTTTCCAGGATGAGTGAAATCCCTTGGAGCAGCTACAATTTATCTGCAGACAGGATGTATTTAGATACTTACTAGGACTCTAGACTAGTAGGCTTCTTTGACTCAGAAAAAATGTCAACAAAGAACTATTAGCAATACCTCTGTATTCTTTAAAAATGAAATCTTTCCATTCTAAATTTGTATGTAAAATACCAAACTATTTTGAAGTGTGATTGAAAGGAACTAAGAATCTAAATATTTCTTATGATTGGTTATCTTCTAGCATGGTTGAAGGATAACCTGAAAGTAATGGCAGAGCTTTTTTTGCTGCTTTTCCAAAAAAATTACTATTGAGCTGAAGGCAAATAAAAGAATTAGTACAGCCATAACAAATGAGACAGGGACACAACTCTCATACCTCAGCTGCTTTCAACCCCTTTTTATTAAATAGTTTTATTTCAGTGTGTCCTATCAGGCTGCTCCTCCTGAAAATCGTAAGTTTGAGTAGGTGATAAAAGCAGGTAACAGTGATAAGGGAAAACACAGAGCATAATTTTTAAGTTGGTAGCACCTGCTTTCAGTTACAGGGAAGTGAAAGCGCAATGCCACTCATGCCTAGACACATTACTGTGTATTACTATAACAAAATTGGATTTTCTGCATTTACCTTATAGACCAAAGGAAAGACAAATTGCATTTAAAATCTGAAGCTGCAGAAGGGATTCCTTGTAAAATGATGAGTAAGCATAATTTTAGGGTTTTTTTTTAATTGAAAGTGTCTATTCCACTAGAGGCCCTTCATGGTCAGACTATGATTTACTCCAGGGTTGGGGTTTTTTCTATTTCTTTAGCCATGCTACATACAAGAATTACTGCCTCTAAATAAATCTGTTTTGTTTAATACATTCTTGGAATAATAGAGCGTTTTTTCCTTTATTAAGCTTATTCTGGGAAAATATCAGTGTAAGGATTTTTCCAATAGAATTTCTTTAATAAAAGCTCCTGGTTTATTATGAAATAAAATGTGGTTTGTTTTTTTGGTTTTTTTTTTTTTTTATTTGTTTGGTTTTAATTCAACAACTGCACATCTTCACAATTTTGATTTTTCATCATATTATACCATCTCTCCAACACAACCACTTTTCTCATAGAAAAATAAAGGAAGAAAGCAAAGGTCAAAAACTAATGAGTGAAATTAGGATGAACAACTAGAACAATAGAACAATGTCTAAAGTAGTTTTTCACCTCTGCTTCATTAGTTTCTTTTTACTTTTGCTAGTTAAAAGCCATTAAAAATGTTTGAAAACTATTTGGAAGAACTGTGCAGCGTTGGGACTGAGACTAAACTTACCACTACAGAACACAATATAATTTATGGGGGAACTAGTAACAAAGATTTGTGGCATAAACTCATAATTTGGAAATGTTTAGGAACTAAGGGGAATAAATATGTGCTGTTCCCAAGACGGCCATGAGCTGAAAAGGCCTAATAGCTGCACAAAGGGCAAACATAAGCCTAGGATGCATCAGCTGGAACCAAGACAGAGATGTATTACATCTCTGGACAGGACTGTACAAAGTCCTGGGAGACTTCTTCTGAAATACGGTGTATGTGCTGCTTACACATATTGTGAAAATGTGCAGAAAGATGCAAAAGAGTCTATATGGACCACAGGAGCTTGGCTTGTTAGTCTAGCAAGGGACACTGAGATGGGACGAGACTGCTGTCAAAAATGCACAAGAGTAGCAGAAGCAAGAAAATAACTACCTGGCAGTTGGGCATTAGCCCTGCTAGCCAGAAGATGCCTTCCTGTCCTGTGGCTATAGAAAGAAAAAGGTATGAGGGTGAAGGAAATCACAATTTGAAAATTAAAGTATTCTAACACTCTCTAAAATGAGCCATGAAGAATGAATCTGAGGAACATCATGGTAAGATACTCAGTGGAAAAACATGGCTTGTGGCTGTGCCGCCATCTCTTGTGGTGCAGGGGTGGGTCTGCTGTCTCTGCCAAGGAAATGTGAAGCAGGATGCACTTCTGTATCACAATATCAAAAAAGGTATTAACTAAGCAAAAGTGACTGAATAAGAAGGAAGTTATTTCAATATGTGGAGAATATTATGAGAAAATATCAAAAACTGAATTTAGGTACTCAGTTGTCATTGAAAATCCCCAAACCCAACAGAAATGGGAAGACAGAAGGTGGTGTTTTGAAGGCAATCAGTATGAGGCTACACGAGTCTTTATGCTTCAGTAATTCAGGTCTTGCACACCACCCTCAACTGAGATGTGACCTCCTAATTGGAACTGTACCCAGCCAAAAAAACCTGGTTTGTTCCATGCATAGTGCCCCTGAGGCCTAAGTAACTGATGTGGGTGCTGATTTCAGTAATAACCCGTAACATCTCAAATGACCCTGGCTTCTCACCCAGTTCAAACACAGCTCCCTCAAATCAATAGACTTCCAGCACTGAGACCAACATAAATGATACTGATAGAGCTAATGGTAGAACTGGACATTACAGCTTCAAACCTTGAGCTGTCTCAGAAAGGCAGACATAATAAAGCCCAAGGACCATCAAACTTTACATCTACTTAGCACACTTGATAGCATGATTTTTTTTTTCCTCTCTGTCCCTGAAATAAAAGAAACTGTTCTTCGACTCTCTGACAGTTTTCTTTCTCTTAAGAGAATTGTATTCTCCCAGTGGTTTCATGGAATAACACTTAACATCCCTGTGCAGCTGGCAGCCTAAAAAACAACCTCTTCAACAGGCATCTTCTGCTCTTTGGACTGAACAGAATAGTTTTGGTTTGGTTTGTTTTTTGGGTTTTTTTTTCAGTTGATCACTCTGATGACTATGCAAATAATATTTAAAAAGACCCAGCAAATTGCCTAGAGTTTCCTCCATACAGACTAGGGTATAACCCTATCTGAGAGCTTTCCATTATTATTTAGGAGTTATAGCCAAGTTAATATTCTCAAAGTTTGGGAAGATGCTGTGTTTTGTTTTCCAGGGAGAAACCCCTGGAAATACAAATCTGGTGTGGATCGCGGTGTGCCCTTGGCTGCATTTCTGTTACACTGGGCAAAGCACACATGATGGTTATTCTGTCTGCACTGTACGCCTGGAATCTGGTAATCCGGTGTGTGTTGTGTCCACCGCTCAGTTCGCACCTTCAGCATGGGATCCCTGCCCTGCTCTGGGGTTTTGGGAGTCATATGCTCCAGAGGACTAACTGGCTTTTCTCTTCTAGGGTGAACCGCTGTGCTAAACCTTCCACCTCTGGCTGTCTGGGCCTGCCCCTTCTCCTCCACTCAACTAATCCTGCAGAGAGCCCATGCAGCTGGCTGAGCCACAAGGAAACACCCTGGGATTTGGGAGGGGGATTCTTACATAAGATCTGTGCTTTATTGACTTAGCTCTCAGAATGAGATTCCTGTCAAAGGGAAGACTTCCAGTTCCAGTGCAAGGGCAGAGGCATACAGTGTCAGGAGCTGCGGGGACAAGAGCAGCTTTGATGTAGATCCATTTTGAGAGGATTGGGTTCTTCTTTGGGAAGTGCATTTTAGCTGTGCTCCCACCCTAATTTTAATATAACCAGATGAGGAAATCTAGTTTTTAAAAGAAAATCACTAACAAAGTAGTCTGTTTACTACATTGATCCTATTTTTTAACAAAATACCCTGTGACACTGCACTCAGCCATGATTATTACAGGAAAAACACAATCAATGTATATTTAATCACAAAACTTGCCATTTTGAGATCTTTCTTAACTAAGACTGCATTGTTTCTGTAGTATTCATGTCAGATTACTTGCTTATCTGTGATGGAATATTGTCATAATGGTAGACACTAAACCTGGTGTGGTGAAGGCCAGAATCCACAACTGATCTGTCCTGTACATGTGTGAATGACAGACTTTGCATTGTGTTTTTTCTTTAAATCCTACCACTGAGTATAGATTAGGGATGAGAAGAGAAAGCCAAAACCAGGATTATGTGTAGGATAGTACTTTACAGGCAGATGAGACCTCGGTCTCCACTCCACCCCAACCTAGCAGAAGAGCTGGGACAGTCTTTCCATGGTTGTTTTTACACCTTACTAGCACTATCACTTTTCCTTCTCACCTTGACAAAAGAGATGTAGGTAAGAATGCCCAAGGCAGCGTTGTGATGGTCTACCACAAACAAAATGTGGTTTCCAGGCAGAAGAAATTGTTTCATTAGATCAACCAGTATAATTTGAAGACAATTTAGTCTGACACACATGCAGTTCATCCAACTGGTTTTGCAGTGTTGCAGACTTGGGCTGTGTCAATGAGGTATTATTAAGATAGGGAACTGAGAAAGTGGTTTTCTGAAAGAGCTTGCACCAGCATATTTTATGTCATCAGTGAAAGACTGGATGTGAGGTAGTGTATCATGCAGCTGTACAGTCTGTGATGCACAGGTAAATGGTCATGTCTGAGAGAAGTGAAGAAAACCTAGTTCTTTCATTCCTGCCATACTCTAGTTTTCAAGTATCAAACCCAGTATCTCTATATTGCATGTATTTAAGGCACAATGAGTTCCTTTTAAACAATTTGCCTACCCTGAAATGCTCTCTGTAGGATTTGTAGGATTTATATTGTTCATAAGAACCCAGCTAAATCACACTGTGATTTCCAATAATCACACTGTGAGCCTCTGCAGGCTCCAGTATTAATACTATCAGTACTACAAATATTAAAATATGCTCTGAATTGGATTTAGTTTCCACATTCATGTCCTAACTGTAATAAGGTAAGCACATGGATGTAGTTCTCCAACTGTTTCACCCTAATGAATGTTCCTTTCAGATTGTTGCTTAGACTTTATCAAAAAATACTCACAGAAGTCTAGAATCAGGTTGAACAGGGCCTTGAGCAACCTGGTCTAATGGGAGGTGTCCCTGCCCATAGCAGGGGGGTTGGAACTAGATGATCTTAATGTCCTTTCAAACCCAAACCATTCTGTGATTCTATCTCTGGAGGCCATCTAGCCCAACCTGCTGCTTAAAGGGGTCAGCTAGAACAGGTTGTTCAGGGCCATGTCCTGTTAAGCTTGACTATCTCCAAGGCTGAGGATTCCAGAACTCTGTGTCCCTGTTTCAGTGTTTAAATACCCTCATGGTAAGAAAATAATAATAATAATAATAAAATCCTTATATCTAGCCAGTTTGTGCAAATTGACATTGTTGGCCTTTGTCCTTTTGCTGCATGCCTCCCAGAAAAGTGAGGCTCTGTCTTCTCTACATCCTCCCATGAGGAACATGAAGGCTGCAAGAAGATCCCCCTCAGCCTTCTCTTCTCCAGGTTCCCTCAGCTTCTCCTTGGATGTTATATGCTGCAACCCCCCAACCATGTTGGTGGCCTCCCCTGGACACCCTCCTGTATGCCATTTTCTTGTACTGGAGAGCCCAAACTTGATCAGTAATGCTTGTTAAGGTGGTCATGCAGGGTGATTTTGGTAGTTTTAATATTTAATGTCTCAGAAGCATGGTTTCTGCCAGTTCCTATCTGAAGTCGTACATTGTCTTACCTATTGTTTCTTCATTCTTTTTGCTGTTCACATCTATATTGAAAGAAGTGTTACTTATTCCTATGAAAGACATTACTCTTAAAATCAAAACATGCCTTCTGACATTTTAAACCATACTTGGAGGAAAAGCATTCTGTGCAAGCAGATTAGGTGTTACACAAGAAATGCAGAAATTGAGTACCAAGTTCGATGTGAAACTGAGATCAAATTATTTTTTCTTCATTTTATTTTTTGTCAATATCAACAAAACACAAATAATACCATATATTTAAATGGTGTAAACCAAAACTATTCCACACATAAAAAGATACTGTAGAAAACAGATACTTTAAGGTTATACAAATAATGCAGAGGTAAACAGCTTTAAATTCTTTTTCCTAAAATTCCTACCTATACAAAAGCCACTTCATTAAAATTTCCTGCTTGAAGAAATTTTAGTTAAATAACATCCTCATGTTTCATATCAGTTCCTTCTTAGAAAAATAATTATCTTTTCTCAAGAACATTCTATTTTGGTGTTAAGTATTTAAAGATTTGGTGGGGGTTTTTAATATGCCTGTTCTTATATCCGTGTTGAAATTTAGGTTCCAGTATTTTTATTCTAAGCAGTTCCTAAACATTTTCTTTAAGTGAGGAGAGAGAGGAAAAGGTTTTGTAAAAGCAGAATAAAAGTTAAAGAGGTTAGGTGTCAACCAGACCCGTAGAACAGCATTCCACTCTCTGTTTTAATATTGGCAAGACATTCCACTAATGAGTAAATGATGTAAACTGCACCTTTAACATTGCATTACTTTAGCTGAACTTTAACCATGGGGAAAAATATTGGAACACATTTTGTACCTACAGTTTAATATACATTCAAGGGAAAATGTTTGGTTGTTCTCATAAATTAACACATTAACAATGTTAAGTTTGTTTGTCTGGGGTTTGGAGTGGTTTTTTGGTCAACATGAGTGTCAAAAAATATTAGTCTTCCAGGCACCCTCTAACTTCATGTATATGATTCCATTTGGACTGAGACTGATCACAGAATCATTATTCTCTCTTTATCTGGCAGTCTTAATATATATGCAACCTCAGTAAAATCAGTGTTATGTTGAAAAATAAGTTAATGTAGACAAATTATTCTTGGAGTTTTGTTTACAAAAATAAAACAGGTTCTTAACTGAAAGAGTGGCTGTATAAAGTGTTTTCTAGGTTTCAAGATTTTACCTCATAACAGTGTAAGGTATCAATAAGTCTATGAAATGTGCTAGTCTTATCCAAAGGTTTGCAACTTATAACATTGACCAGAATTTTATTTGGATTTATTGTTTGGGTTTTGGTTTGGTTTTTGTTATCAACTTTACCTTACCTGCCCTTCAGTCCTAGAAACTACAAATTAGGTTTTGACACAGGAAACATGCAGGTGAAAAGTTATCTAAGAGTACATAATCATGTAACAGAGTACTGTGATTCTTGCTTTGTCATTTTGTTTGGGTATAATAAATGTAATATCCCATGCAGGAAAATTACTTACTATTACATCCATGAAAGAAGAAAAAGAATGGATAGACTGATATATTGGAACCACTTGCATGATTTTATTACGAAGTCGCTATTGTCACTATTTTATGAAAACTGTAATTTTTGTTGTGCGTCATGTTTCTTTTGGTTACTTTTTTTTTTTTTTTCTGTGTGATATAGCTTTGACATGCAAATTTTTCAGGAACCCCCCACTCCCAGCAAGCGCTTGACCCATCAGTGTCCCTTAGTCCACCACTACCAGTCAGCCTACTTATACCACTAAACCCCTTGCCACCATTACCCACCTCATCAAACCAACAGTGATTTCAGCCATAACTTCAACAGTCACATCATGACACCTCAGGTTACAGTGAACACTGCCAAGGCACCTTCTGATTCTATAACCAGTATGTATAAATCAACGGCTGTTCAATTCTCTTAGCATGCTGAGGGGTGGTCTCCTGATATCTACATTGCATTAACAGTGAGTTAAAACTTTCTGAAACAGCTCTGATTACTTTTGCTTTATGAAAAATCATTGTGCTTCCTGGAGCACAGGATCTTAGACAATGCATACTTGAGAAAAAGAACTTTCTAAATTTGTGATCAGATATGTATTTACTTGTATTTTGACCCACCTGGAACTGTCAGACTCTTTACCATTTCCTTACAAGTCAGAACTTTAACAAAAGAAAGAACAAGGCATTCTGCTATTTGGAAACACAAGCCAGATTCTGAGTTAGACTGGAATACATTCAGAGTGACTGACAAGACTTTACATGTACATCTGAACTCAGACTTTGAGCTAGTCACACTTCAGGATCATCACCAGTGCTTGCTTACAAAAGTGATTTAAATCAAAGGACCAGGTAGCTGAGCTCGCCAGCCGGCTTTGGCTAGCTGTGACTGCTGGATGCAGGCAAAAAAAAAAGATACACCAAAAAATGTCTCTACAAATGTTTGGCGTAAATGCATCTACTTGAATGAAATAGGAAAACCTGAATGGTTTCTAAGTCTAATGAGGCTTAATAAGTGTTGACCAAGGTGAGCTAATTTTTATTTTCAGGTCTGGCTCAAAGAGAGCTGGTGACTGACCTGCAGTGCTGAGGGAAGCTGTGCCTGCCTCGCGCTTCCCAGAAAGGGGCCTGTGCTCAGAAAATAACCCTCTTAAAAAGCAGCTGGGTCACTGTCTTCCAAAATGTTTGATAGTTTCATATGGACAACTGCTTGTACCAAGTAACATTCATTACAGCCTTTCTGTTACGGTATCTGTTATCTGTTAGATACTATCATTTCAGGAGACTGCAGAGAACACAGAATGCCTCTTAACCACAGCAACTGGAATTTATTTCTGGAGAAAGTGGGGGGTTTTAAATGAAAATGATCCATCTCTAAACGTGCCTGTGGCTCTGATCCTGAGAACCACTGATGGTCTGCTCAGCACCAAGGCGTTTACCAGGGGCCTCGGCAAAAAGGACTTTGTCCAACTGTTATTTGCATCTTAAAATGCCATCGGTCACAAAGACGCGGACACATGTCTGGCATGGCACACCACCACCGCAACACAGCATCGCAACTTCTTACCAAGGTTAATTACCACTAATACATCCACATAAACCCTGTGTGTTCTGTAAGACACCATGGGGTAAGCACAGCGTGCTCTTAAGGCAAGGCACAGATTTGTGGCAGGTACAATACAGACTTTTCCTGTAATTCTGTGTCAAAGTGTTTGTTTTAAAAAGCTCCATTTGAACTTTACTCCTCGTGGTCAGAGCTCCAGCCCCAGCCCCAGCCCCTCACTGA
>NW_009934568.1:0-569 GCF_000696875.1 Nestor notabilis
CCGCCCGCCATCAAGCTCTCGTCCGCCTCCCCGAAAGCTCCTAAAATGTCGACTTTATGGGAGCATAACTGGGGTGGGAACCGCTGCTTTGGTGTTAACAAAGGCCGAGAGGTTTGGGGTTCCTCCCCTATCCTGGGAGTACGGCGAGGGATGCCCCGCTGGCACCGGGAGCCTTTAGGGCGGTGTTCACCGCCTGGCCACGATGAGTGCCCCCGTGAAAAAAGTAAAGCTTGCTCTGCACCAAGAACATATCCTGCATTTTTTATTCTCAAAACACGGAATAATTTCTTATTAGCTAATAGAGATGGATGGAGCCCTGGCACTGAACCACCAGCTCCTCTTTCTCCTGGCCCAAACCTTCACCCTTCTCTGGCGAAGCTCTGAGCCTGCAAACAGGCTGTCCTGACCTTCCGAAGGGCTCCTCAGAAAGGAAATATTGGGAGCAATAGGGAATGGAAGGGTTCGGGCAGGATGGAAGAGGGTCCCCAGATCAGCCCCGGAGGAGAGTTCCCGGAGGGCTTCCCCCTCGGAGAGGGGGATGAAGCGGCGGGGGGTTGCGGGGGCCGCCC
>NW_009934568.1:600-3647 GCF_000696875.1 Nestor notabilis
TCCGCATAGCGGGAAATGGCAGCACCGCAAACCCCCTGTTCGAAAATTATTTACCGGCGATTGAAATTCCTCAACAGCTGTCTTTGATCCAAATAAAAAGCCCTGATTGTGTCCCCAGCAATTTCAGCTCGGTGGGACCCGCTGTAATTATATGATACAGATGGGAGCAGACTGATGCTCTGCAAACTTGACGTGTCTCTCAAAGTCATTCCTAACTTCTCCTCGCCTTCTATTTTGATTTCTTCCAGTCATTTTCCTATTTTTTCACCCCGTTTTGCTGGCTTCAGCCTCTTGAGAATGAGGCTTAGTGGGAAATTGTGGGGTGTTTTCAGAAGGCAGTTGCCAAAAGAGAAGGTGGAGGGGAAAGTAAGTGGAAGGAAAATAAAGGCAGAAGGAAAGGAAATATAAAATATGGACTGAAGTATGAACGCTATATTTTTCAAGTTTAAGGTAGACAAATAAACAAGTCGCTGCACAGTACTCCGTAACAGAACTACTTTCTCTGCGGTTTATTTAAATTTCCTTAAATCAAAGCCAATCCCTTTATATCGAAATTCAGCATCGGGAAGGAATGCAAGCACTGAGCTATTTTTTTACATCCACTGTTTCAAAGATTTAATTCTTTCTAGGGATAAAGAGTAACAGCCACTCCCTGCTTTCTAACAAGACCCTTCCGGTCAAATATTTGTCTACAAGGGCATTGCTAAACTTATTATGATTTTTTTTTCCTTGGGCAGTAAAATTATATTGAAATTTAAAAGTGTTTATGCGTCGTCATACTAAGTAATAACTTGGCACAGTGCACTCCATTATGATCGTGGTTAAATTACAACGAGCAGATTCCAAAACAACATCTTCTCTAGTAGGAACTACATCAAGATACTGCTTAATACACAAGTCATAATCATGTAGTGCTCCCAGGTCGCTTATAACTTATGAGCACCGTATTATCACTACCTTTTACTTCCCGGAAAAGCTCAGAAGGCAAAGAGAGGTAGTCCGGAGCTCACAGGAGGGAAAAAAAATAAAAATACAATGAACCACGCCTAGACGATTATTTTTAAAGCGTGTGAGAATATTGCGGTGATGGAAAACTTGAAATCTGTGCTCGTTCTTCGTTTCCTGGACTCGGGGTGGGGGGAGGGGGAAGAAAAAATCTGGGGAAAAATCCGAAACCCCGCATTTAAAATTTCAATTTAAAAGTGCGTTTTCAGACTCAGGGGTCCACCCTGGTTTTGTGAGCGATAAAGCGGGAAATTTCAGCTGCTGTTTCAGAGACAGCGTTACGGCTTACGCGGAGGGGGGGAGCAGTAAACAAGGTGGCGGAGACCCATATCTGGGGGCCGTTTTAAGGTTTATTCAGAGAAGACTTTTTCAGAAATCTTAAGGGATGGCAGGAAAAAAAAAAAGATAAAGGCAATATATATATACACACATACACATCTATATATGAAAAAGGTAGTGTCAGTAAACACGCAGATGCAAAGAAAAATAAATAAACGTGGAAATTGTACAGAACCAGAGATCTCGAAATACAACCACCCAGATGATCTATTCAGTCCTATGCTATCCATATTTAAGTCTAGACATTGGTTATATTTGCTGTTTCTTTCTTCTTGCATCTTGGTATGTTGTCACCAGAGGAGCAATTTATTGGTCTAATGTCATCTACTTCAGCCTCTTTGATCTTCTTGGTCGTCGTCTTGTTTGCATCCATTCGTTTAACTTCTAGGGCCTTTATTCCTTTCCAGCAGCCTCTTCAGCCGGCTTGTTCCCATATCGCAACTGCGACTGCAGGGATATTGTCTAATATTGGCGAATTGGAAGAAATAACCAAATGGGGCTCATTCACCAGCTTCTCTCTTACGCCTGCAAATAATAACTGTATTTTCACGTACTTAAAACTTGCCAAATATCTACATACAGCCGCCACATTTGCGTGCTCTGAAGCACCAATATCTCAGGGATCTGGCTTTTTCTTGCTTCTGTCAGTAACCTATATTCATGGGGATGCAGTAACCGCGTATAAAGAGTCCCAAAGGGTGCGTATGTGTGTGTGTGTTGGAGGTGTGTGTGCGGGGGGGAAAAGATATCCCACGTTTACAAAAACGTAAAGTTTAGGGTCGGTGCTAAATATCGTCAAAAACAATTTTAACTGGTGAGAAAGTCTTTGTACACGGGGCACCAAACTATAATTGAAAGGAGAATTTCCGGGGCAATTCCATTGTGCTCCTTCCAGTTTATGATGTGCAATACAGTCAGGCAGTAAAAGCTGTCTTTACCAGGACTCCCTGTCTGAGGGAAGGAAACTCATTTTACGATCCGTTTAAAGGAAGGGCACGGTGCAGCATCCTCAATGAAGAGCCATTCGCATTGTTGGGGAGCCCACTGTTTAGAAAAGCAGCAACGCTCCCCGTCATCTGACCGTCCCGCTGCCGCCTCACCCTTAGGACGGTAAGGTACGTAGGACTGTAAATGTAAAAGGTGCATGAAACAGGCGGCTGAGATTTGAAGCCATTTGTAGGCGACTTCTTCAGCGCTGAGGATTTTGTCTTATTTTCTCTTTGAGGCGTTCAGAAAGTTGGGTTTTTTCCTAATTTTTTTTTTTATTTCCTTATCCTGTTGTTTGGTTGGGTTTTTTTTTCGTCCGGGGAGAGTGACCCTGCCTTTTTGTCCTAGGGGAGGGCAAACCGCAGTGCTCACTCCAGAGGGACCTCTTGATTTTCTAAGCTCGGAGCAGCCTTTCAAGGCCGGCAGCGGTGCGACGGGGCCCGGCGGCTGGGGGTACCTCTACAAACCCCTCTCCCGGCTTGCCGCCTGCTTATTTCCCCCCTTACGAAGAAAACTCTAAGGCAAGAGTGACGAGCAGCCTCCGTGAAACTCTATATTTTATTTGATTTCATTTCTCGCAACACCCCCGGTTTGTCTAAGGGACCGCATGTGCGTGTCCACCCCTCGGGAGGTGGGGAGAACCTAACACACAGCACCCCCCCACCGCGGGGTGCGCGGCGAGAGTGAGGCGGCGGCTGGAGGGTGCCACCGGCCCC
>NW_009934569.1:0-278 GCF_000696875.1 Nestor notabilis
GAAAAGACCCTTAAGACCATCGAGTCCAACCGTTCCCCAGCAACGCCCATTCCAGCACTAAACTATGTGCCCAAGTGCTACATCTACATGTCCTTTAAATCCCCCCAGTGATGGTGACTCCACCAAAGCCCTGTTCTAGTGCTTGTCAGCCCTTTCTGTCAAGAATTTTTCTTAATATCCAATCTGGAAGAACTGGCACAAGCTGCTTTGCCTGGAGGACACCATTGTGCTTTCCCATTCACCATCAATCGGTGGCAGGTCCCCAGCAGCTGCAGGAT
>NW_009934569.1:474-978 GCF_000696875.1 Nestor notabilis
GCCCAGCTCCACAGAGCAGCACAAAGAGGACGCAGCGCCCGCCCGGGCCGGGAGGATCAGCCTGTCACCATGGGAACCCCCCGATGACTTCATGCCTCCATGGAGCGGCACCGCCGCGTCACCGGCGTGGCACGGGCGGGTGGACACGGGCACCGCACGCAAGGGACGTGGGGCAGATGCTGCAGAGGGGAGGGCTGAGCAGCCTGGTGAGGATGCTGCAGAGGACGGGGTACAGTCTGCACCCACAAATAACGACTAGGGTTCAGAGGCTCCAGTTCCCTGCCTGCAGAGAACCAGCACTGCTGCACCCTCCTTGCTGTCACAGGCGAGGCAGGAGCGCAGGATCCTATCTCTGGACCCCTGCCACCTCCAGGAGTCACCAGCCCGGGACCATGAGGACCTCCTGTCCATCCTCCTCAGCAAAGCTGGAGCAAGGTCACCGTGAGTCACCACCGCGTGTGCGAGGCAGAGGCAGGATCCTGTGTTCCTGTGTCACCGGGGCTC
>NW_009934569.1:1422-13572 GCF_000696875.1 Nestor notabilis
GGAACAGCTGTAAACAGAGCAGGGGATGAGGAATGAGGGAGCAGCTGGGGCTGCAGGACCTCCAGCCTCGCAGCAGCCGGGCAGGGGAAGGGGGGACGCTGATGCTCAGGGCTCACCCACACGCATCCAGACCCTGGGCACAGCAGTGCATCCCCTGCACCAGGGGAGCAGAGGCAGGGACTCGCTGCTACCAGGGGAGCAGAGGCAGGGACTCTCTCCTCTGCCTCCTGCGCCAGCTCCTCACACCAAGGCAGTGTATGGAGCCTTCAATAGTCCCAGCACACGGCTGGAGCTCAGCAATGGTGGTGGGACATGGAGCAGGAGCAGTGTCTCCAGTGTGTCTGGTGCATCCAGCACAGGTTCCACTCTACAAACACCTCTTTGTACAAATAAAACCCCTCCTGCTCGCACAGAGCACCCCAGGTTGCCCCCAGCAGCTCTGGGCAAGGAGGAACCTGAGTAGATCCTCCTCCAAGCACCATGGTTCTAGCAACTCCTCTGGGCATCCCCAGCCATGGGCTCCCTGGGCAGCAAAGCTGAACCTCACCCTGGCAGCCCCACTGAAAACCTCTGAGCCCTGAGGGAGGAAAACGTGTAACGAAGGGAAAAAGAGCTGGAACGTGAGAACCACTGATCCTCTTTGGATGGCGTGTGGGGTAAAGCAGCTTTTAATGAGGGTGTTCAGGGCTCGGACTCGCCCCTTCCAGAGACACCACTGAAGAAAGAGGCGAGACAAAGAGGAGGCATCCTGTAGCCCCGTGTTTGTGGCAGCCCAGGCTGGCTGTAGCTGGCAGTCAGGCCTGGATGGGCCCTTTGTCCCTTGCTTTGCCACACAATGAGTACACTAAAGCTTTGGACGAGCCGCTTCCTTTTCCAAATAGGGCTTCTGGATATGCTTCCAGACCCCACTGCTCACCATTCCTCTGTCCTGGTGCACACACGGATGGACAGGGCCTGTGAGTGTGCCCTGTCCCACCATGCAGCCCTGCTGGAGGGACTTCACCACGGGAGAGCTCAGCCCTCCTCAGAGCAAACCACAGCGCACAGGGGCTGCCCGGGGGGATGAGCCCTGGTCACAGCCACACCGGTGCCTCGGTCAGTCCCTGCCCCAAGCAGGGTCCAAGCAGAGGGAGGGTCCAGCACCAGACCCCAGCAGAGCTGCACCTCAAACCCGCTCGCCCTCTGCTCCCATTGCCCTGGCAGCAAGCGGCAGAGCAGCAGCCCAGGGCTCCGGGCTCTCCTCCCAGAGCTCTGGCACCGAGCAGCGGCACGGCTCCAAGCCTCTCAGTGCTATGAAAGCCTCCCTGCAGCTCCGCGCTGCCCCGAGGCCAGGCTTGGCTCAGCACCCATGATTCGTATCAACTGTACGTTCCAGGGCGGGTAATTAGTTGAGGTGAGGCAACTACTGACAATTGGCTGCTGTGGCCTCTGCTGGCAAGCACCCGGATGCCAAACAAGCAGCTCACATATCAAAGGGATCCAGCAGATCCACCCTGTACATCTGCCCTGGTTCCAACAGCTTTTCGTGCTGGGGAACAGGGAACCCGGAGCGCACATCACAAGGCTCCAGCGAGCGCTCCCCGTGTTCACTGCTGCATTTTATGTACCCGAATAGCTCTCAATGGGGGGAAGAGTCACCCAAGTGCTGTGCAGGCAGCAGAGCCTTGCCCAGGGCGCACACAACGATGCACAGTATCCTTCTTTCCAAATCCTCCCCTCTTCCAGCTAACAGTGCCAAGGTGCCAGGGAGGGAAAGCAATTACCTCGAGGTAGGTTGAGAGCGCAAGCTTCAAAGAGGGAACTCCACCAGGAAAGGAGAAGACAGCGCTGAGCAGAGGAGCAGGGAGCAAAGGCCAATTCATACACCAGACTGAGCTTACCAACACAGCCTAATGGGATCCCCAGTAACCTTCCAAGTGAAGTAGCAAAACAAAACACTTCAGGCATTGAAAGCCAGAGTGGTCAAAGCACCGCGCTGAACAATCCCGCATTGTCCAGGGAGCCAGGAACCAGGCTGGGGAGGTCACCAGTCTCAGGGGAGTTGCCCTGTCCAAGGGCTGGTTCCAGCTCCCTCCCCTGGCGCTGCCACTGCCCTTCACCGGCAGCGGAACCGCAGCGAGGGCAGGGAGGGGGTCAGCGGGAGATGTCACTTTTCCAAGGTTCAGGAAAAGCAGAGGTTTGACATTTCCATCGTGCCGGCTGTTTCCCAGTTTGGATTCCCTTGGGCTGAGGCTGCTCCAATGGAGGAACAGAAACACTCCTGCGGCTCAAACAGCAAGAGACCTGCCAGAGGCCAGAGCTTCAGCTCCTCCAGCACTGGGGGATCCGGGTGCCAAATGCCTGATCTGCACCAGTTCCAGGTTACACTTCCCAAGCCCCTCACCAAGGCACCAGGTGCCGATGCCTTTGCCAAGCACCAATGCTATTGACTCCTGAATGGGTCGCCCCTCCCCACATTTTAGATGCCCAGTCCGGCTACTTGCTTACCAAAGGAAACGATACCTCCACCCTCTCAATCCGTGTTTTTGGAAGCACGGACAGCCACAGCACCCAAACACGAATGGCACTACAAGGCCAAGTGCCACCAGAACTGCAGCCAGAAGATGCCAACATCCAGGCCTGGCTCAGCCTCAGCTCCCTGCAGCACCTACCTCACTGCATCCAGTGCCACTCACTGGGACACAGCTCCTGGGCCACATCAGCCCAAACAGCAATTTGGAAAGCAGCAGTTACAGAGGGGTTTGAATCTGGTCCTAGTGCAGGAGGGCCCAGGGAATTACTCAAGGAAAACAATCATTCTCAAGCAGATGCCTCCAGAGAAGAAAACGTGTAGGAGAAGCTAAGGCAAGGATGTACATCTCCCTCCCCTCGTGTTCACACCAACGGCAAAACACCCTGGAAGCTCACCTGAGGGGAGGGAAACATACAGCAATGGAAGACAAAGAGGATTACAGTCTGCTTGCAGACACAAACCCAAGACAGAACCATTTACTGGTTCCAGAGGCTGGAGGCAGGAGCTTGTTTAGTTTTCAGCCCTCTATGCACTTGTAACGAGCCAGAGCTTGCGATGACTGTTAAACCCAATTGCATCAAGAACATTTAACAGTTTCAAACTTGCCTGGTACACGCAATGGGTTCAGACACTGACTCTCTCACCAAGAATCCAGATTCAGCACAAACGCTCCGGAGCACTGGATTAGTCTCCAGTGTAATGACTAACTCCTAGAAACTTTTACACTATTTTTAAACCCCACTTGCCAGGGCAGCACCTGGAAATTAGACGAGAATCCCAGGGAGCTTTATGCCGAAGACAAAAGCCGGGGGCACCTCGCAGCCTGCAGGGGTGGCTGTGACAGGCGAGTGCCACCTGGTGGGAAGCTTTTCTCCATCCCCCTTGCTCAGTTTCACCCTTACAGTTCCATGCTCCAGCTTCCCGGAGGCAAAACAAGGGAGCACCAACCAGATTACCACCAGGAAAAGCAGGAAGGGCCGGGTAGCTCCTCCAGCCGTTCAGACCTAAAGATTTTCTTCCAGGTACAGACCATGTCACCCTACACTTCAGTCAGCAGCTTCTTGTTTACAGCACAGTTGAGACCGGTCAGACAGACAGAGGCTCATGTGCAAGAGGAATGTGGAGACCAACCCCAACATACCCTGCCTCGATCTGCTTGTTATTGAGCTGGTTTACAGGTAACTGGGAAGCTTAAGGTGAGAGGTAACATATCCCACACAGGCTGGTCTAGCAACAGCTCCAGCTTCTCCCACCATCCTGATAACCACCTCAACTGTCCTCAGGCAACAGCAGGCAGCGCCAGGCTGATCAACCCTTACCAGCCTCCAGAGGTGGTGGAACCTCAGCACCCAGTTTAGTCTATGACTGACTGGGGAGAGGGGTGGCACAACCTGCCCCCTCCACCGAGATGGTCATCCCAACAGCCAGGCCAGGAACACTGTCACCACATCCAGGGACTGGAAGAGAACCAACCTTCCACAGATGCATCCCAATCTCCTTGACAAGCAGGGGAGCAGAGAGGTCCCCGCGGGGCCCTTTGCTCTTAGGTCTGCACAAACAGCACTGCTACAGCCATGCTGCTGCCTGCACAGAAGGGCACAGTGAAGTAGCCAGAGCTACCCTGGCAGCCTCGTCCCAGTGGAAAGACTTCCTTCAACCAGCCTAAAGCCAAGACTACCCCAGCACACTGCCAGCTCAGGACAGAGGAGGTGGTGCTGCAGACAGACACACGGTCACCATTCTAGCATGAGCCCTGACAAATCAAGACTGTGGTCCAGTAACTCATCAATTTGGCAAGATTAACAATGTCTCACACATGACCCAGCAGGACAGAGCTGACTCCAGCGGAACCAGCTCCAAACAGGATATATTTATTTTACACCAAGAAGACAGCTATTTGATGGGACTGATCTTGTCCCTGGGTGCACAAGACATTCAGAGCCAGAGGGGGCGTGTATCAGTCCACAGCTTCACCATTCCCACTGCAGGGACACGTCCTAGAAACGAACCCAGTACATGGCACTGCGGATGCGGTTGTAATCCAAGAGCTGTTCGATGGGACCTGAGTGAACAGAACAAGAGTTAGTCACCAGAGATGCAGCTAAAATCCCTGTGCAGTTTCCCATGGTCTTAAAGCAGATGGCACCAGAACAGACTGTGCTCACAGCCCAGGGCAGCTGCGCCCAAACCAGGCAACTACACCTCAAACCTGCACCAGGAAAACCAGCAGATACCATTTCCTGACACA
The DNA here is from genome assembly GCF_000696875.1 of Nestor notabilis. Lineage (NCBI taxonomy): Eukaryota > Metazoa > Chordata > Aves > Psittaciformes > Psittacidae > Nestor > Nestor notabilis. The sequence goes on from NW_009934569.1 coordinate 6,183, forward strand.
GAAACTGTTACTTGTTTCCTCAGAGTAAGTTATTTTCTCCCACTGCTCAGCACAGCTCCACAGACAGGCATGACACACAGGGAGCCACCAAGTCACTGGCATTCTGGCTAGTTCATTCCTACTTCCTGTTCAAGAACCGTCTCATTTTTCCAAGCGGCTCCATTGTGAAGGCCAGAGGAAACAGCTGCCTGGAGGAGGGGAATCCACAACACACAGGAAGGAGGCGGCAGAGAGGAGCGAGCTGCTCGGGCAGGTTTTCAGAGAGGAATTTGTCCTTGGCCAGACAGACATGCCAGAGCAGCACAAGGGAATCAGGTCCCTTCACTTCCCTTACATAAACCAGCGTGACCCCAGTGTAAGGACATGGGGCAGGCGCCGCCGGGCCCACACCCACGGCTGGGGCGCCAACCACAGGCACGGCTGGGGCTCCAGCGAGTGAAGAGGTGGAGCACAGCCAGAGCTCGCTGCCACCTCCAGCACAGGCAGCGCTGATCCCCTGGCAAGCGCACCCTGGCACATCTGATGGGCAGAGGTAGGAAGACAGCAGCAAAGGGCCAGAGCTGTTATAGGCAGCCAGAACAGACACATGAACTGCCTGCAGCTCCCTAACACTCAGCTCTTGACCCCTGCCTGGTTTCTGAGCTCCCATGTACTAATTCCCACAACTACTCACCAACTGCTGCAATGGCTGGGCATTTGTCATAGATGTATTTACTGCAGACCTCTCTCACCATTCTTGCATCAACAGCCTAATAAATATCAAATAATCAATTAATGACCCTTCTGGCAGACCTGCATTTCCAGAGCTGGAACTTACTGTTGCCACTGCGCATCAACATCATCAAGAAGATACTGGCAAACCCTTGGGCCATGTGCACCACGTGCCCAGCTCCTGCCTGTGAGAATGGCTGAAGTTCTACACAGCACACACTTGTGAGGGCATGGAAGCCCAAAATCTGAAGCCTTCCAAGGGATACAGTGGCTGCAGAATTACAGAAACCAGAGGTAAGCCACCTCCAGGGAAATGTTAAAGGAATTTCACGTTGTGCTGCTTAACTCAGGTATATGCTCTCTTTCTGGGAGGGACCGAATGCAGCCACAGGGACATGGGATACCCTGAGTCTATGGCAGATTCTGTCACACATATATCAGTGCCAGTGAGCTACCTTCCTGGCCTCCAGGCAGCTTCAGTAAGGGATAAGTAACCCTCATGTTACTGCAGCAAACCGATGCCAGCAAATGCGAACACCAACCATGCTCAGGTACCCCAAGCAAAACAAAGGGGTACTTACAGCAATCCGGGCATCCCACTCCTCCAGAGGGATACGGCGCCCATAGTTTAAGAGATGGCTTCCAATATTCTCACACACTAGTGTAGTCCCTTTAGATGTTGAAGAGGGCACATGGTCAGCAGAGCAGAAAGCCTCCCAGAACTGCACAGCCCCATCACCAGTCAAAGCAGACAGAAGAAACTCCAGCCATTAAACCACCCCCTATGAAGTACAACTCCTAGTTGCCACTATAAGCAGCGCCAGCAGGAGTTAAGCAATCCAAAGATTGCTTCATTGATCTTCAAAGTGTTCCAGCCAGGGCAGACCAGTTTGAGGGTCTCAATTCTACCTTCACCACGTTATTCCCTCTCAGCAATGGAATAACTAGAAGTTTACAGAGTTGGAGCTAACCTGGAGCACAGCAGGCTGGGGTCAGTTGCTTTCACAACTGGCAGGAGGAACACGGAGCAGGGGAAGGGAAGCTTTGTCCAGTGCCTGCCAGCAGTACTGTAATGTCTAGCAGAGCTCCTGCTCCCCGGGACAGACATAAATGGTGACCCTCTGAAAGCGGCAGTGGGCAATCCAGAAACCAGAACATACCATCCAGTTGAGCCACCATGGCATTCCGGAGATAGTTCTTGGCTCTCTCCACCTCTGACTCCGTGGTACTAGTGCACAGACGCATCCTGGAGAGGAGATGGAAAGACCACTAAATCTTTTAAATGTGTTTGTCTGCTCAAACACAAAGTTAAATCCTCCCTTTCCCAGGTCCCTGAAGAAATAAGCTACTATCAGTATCACTTGTCCTGCAGGCTTGAGATTCATCCTTGATCACAGCCAAGAACTGGGGAGCACTGAACAGCAGGAGGCAAGAGTTCAAGCCTATAGGCAGGGGCTATCAGCCAGCAGGTTACATAGTTACACTCCAAAGGTCTGAGCAGCCCAAAGGTCTGGCTCCGGTGTGCCCGTCAGGCACAGCGACAAGCAGTCTGCAGTACACTGCCACAGGAGCAGGAAGGTGTGTCAGTATTCCCAAGCATAGCAAGCTGCTTTGGAAACGGATGCTGAAAGAACAAGATAGCTCCACAGAGTCTGTTTGGACTCCAGCTGCTAAATCCCTTCCTCCCCTGCCAACTGCAATGTCTCTGGGGCAAGGGCTAACTCCATCTGCTCCATACACAGCATGGCTTGGCTCTGAACCTCAGATGTAGCCTTGAACCATCACTGGGATACACATGCACACAGTAAGATGGGCAGTCAGAGGCCCCCAAGCACCAGCATGACTCCAGCTTTATCAACCACAACACAATGGTCTGAAAGAACTCTGCCTGCTTTGCTCAAGCTTAACAAGACATCAGAGATGTCTCTAGGCACCTGGGAAAGCCTTGTCTCTAAGGAATGATCTCACTTGTATATGGCAAAAACCCCAAAGCCTCAGCACTAATACTTGGAAGCACGAACAAAGACCTGAAGAGCCCTAAGGGGATTAAAATAGCTCCTCAAAAGCCACATCCTAAGACATTTAAAGAAACCACTTACAGGATCACGTAACCAGAATGCAAGTTACCATGAAGTTCATAGAGACACAGCTCTCTGAAGAGCTAACTTGCTCTTCCCACCAGGTCCATCTCCCACTAGAGTGTCAGGTCTTGAACAGGACCTTCTTGTACTCACCACTCCCCCTGAGCACAAAACATCATATCATCTATAGACAGGGGATCCGAAGCAAAATGGAAACCGAAGAGGCCGGTGTCAGAGTAAGAGGCGTTGAACGTCTGGAAACTGTGGCAGAGATTGTGCTCCACAGCAAGCGTGGCCAACCTGCTGGACTGATGCTGTGAACAACAGATGCCATCAGCCACTTCAGCTTCCCCACTGCTCAAATTCTTTCCAACTGAGCTGTTTTCACAAAGACCACAGACAAGACAGAGCGGAACACTTTGCTGAAGGAGAGCTTAATTTAGACTCTTCATGTGGTCAAAAGATGAGAGTCACTGGTGGAAAAGCCACAGACAATGGCCTGAGAGTCCATCCAGCAAAACCATTTCCTTTCCCAGGCTCCTGAGGATCTGGGATGCACACCACCATAGGAGTGGGAGAAAATGGGAAGTGCAAGGTCTCCCAGTAGCAGGGGTTAACACAGTTAATGCAGGCCAGACAGATTCCAGATGAGAATGGATGCAGTATCAGGGTTTCAAACAAGTTCCACTTGCTCTGCAGTTGAAAAGCAAGCTCGCATCATGAGACTGCAGACAACTCTACCCTGCTTCCATCACCACCCCCCCAAATGGTTAGTTTCTGAGGGTAGGAATAAGCTGCTGAGAATTCATGGGTTAAACCTCTTCCTAACTCAGCAGAGAAGGTGCAGTTCAGCTGCCAGCACCTCCTCTTAACAACTGTGCTGGATTAGCCTTGATTACATTGCTACCATGCTTTCCAGACTCCTAACTGCTTCACAGCTGGGAGCTAAGCACAACATAAGCTATCTTCACTTAGGGTCTCCAGAGTACTTGTATTAAAAGGCTCCAGGCTCTCCCTGTCCCACTGACAAGACTCTTACCTTACCACCTCCAAAAGTGCGGTCGTAGCGTCCCATGATAGCATTGGCCACATTGAGGACAACGTTGTCTGGATCAGCCCATCCTGGCCCCTCCACAGCAAGAGCAATGTGGGCAATGGGCAGACCATCATCTCTGGCACGGATCTAGAACGTGAGCAGGGAGCAGGGGAGGACTGCATGAGCAGTGGCTACGCTGCAGCCTGTGCAATGCCAGGCTGACGACTGGGGCACCTGACATTACCCCAGTGAAATTAAATAGTCTCAGCTAAACCAGCTGCTCCAATATGAGTTCTCCAGCAGATGATGTGAGCAACAGCCTCACATTCCTAATGGATTTGGGTCCTATCTAAAACCCAACACACTGTGGCAATAAGCCCTGAGAACAGAACAGGGCCACTACCAAGATGCCACATCGTCAGCTTCTCAGAGCTACACAAACAGATTTCTCCTCTCGGCAGCAGCTGTAACCGCTTCACATTTGGTCAACAGTTTGGCAACAGCTGCTTGTTTTGTTGAAGCTTTACCTCACTCCCCGTGAAGCGGCAGCGCGGGAGGACAGGCACAGCATCCTCTTTGTACTTAAAAGGCACCCCACTGAAGTGTTGCTTAGCTGCATCTACCAGCTCTTTGTGGGAAATACCTGGCAGTGGGAAAGAGAGAGTCACAGTCTTAAAGAAGCGTAATTTAACAGTATTTTACATTAGAGATGTGTGACAGGGGTTTGAGCACCAGCCTGAAAATACCCAGGCTTCCCAGAATCACCAGGATCTGGAACTCACCTCCAGCAGCTGCCAGGACCATATGAGGTGCCTTGAAGTGATGATCAACATATGAAGCTAGATCTGCTCGAGTCAGATGCCTAGAAAGGACAGAGAGAGACCCAGTATATCAGGATCTCTGAGCTGGGAGGGATGAGAGGCTTAGGAGAAGCAAGTTCACAGTACATAGACAGCTGGGATGTTGTTGATTCTCTTAGCTGTGGGATAACAATACTTTTTAGAGGCAAGACTGCACCGTTGGTTTTCCCTGTGCACTAATTCCAGAACACAGAGAATGGAAAACAGTGGCCAAGGTGAAGAGTTAAGGATAGACTTTGATGTAGCCTAGAGAGTGCTGACCCTGGTCAAGGAGCTAACAGGCTCAAGGCCACTGCATTAATGAGCACCCCATGCTCTTAATTTCTCTAACAGCATGAAACTGACAAGTATGGGAGAAGGTTCAACCTGGCCCCACCAACCTCATGTCTTCATGAGAGGATTCTAAGAATGTGCACAAGCACATTGACTGCCACCAGCAGCAATGGGGCAGCACAGCCATGACACAGCGAGAAGCCCATGGGCACAGATCACCTCCGTGTACAGACTGGGGCTGCCTCGTGCAGTCACCACTGCTGACAAGCTGCAGTCGTGCACCCAAAGGACCAAACCCACGGGCTGTGTGTTGCATCCAGCCTGCTGATGCTCACTTGATGTTGTCTGTGGTCCCCTCCACAGTGCGGGCCAGCGGTGTGCCCTGGAAAGCAGTGGCGTGCAGGTAATCGAGGGCAACAGCCTCCAAGTTGTTGTCTATTTCTTTCAGCTCCTGAAGGATGACACCACGTTCCTTCTCGACCTGAGAGTCCTCCAGGGCACAGTTCTGCACGATGTCAGCCAGCAGCTCAACAGCTGTAACACATTTCCAACGTTAGCAGCACTAATGCTCTCTCCAGCTACCAAGCAGAACCTCCAATTCACTTCTCAGCCAGTTAGAGGGGATGCTGGTGGGAGAGAAACACAAGCACATGCATTTGCTTAACCTCCAAATGCAACTCTGTTCCTGGCCACCCTACCTTTGGGCATGTCCTTGGACAAGGCCTTTATGTAATAGGCAGTCTGCTCACGGGAGGTGTACCCGTTCAGGTGAGCACCCATGCTCTCCACCTCCTTCTCAAAGGCAGCACCAGGACGATTCTTTGTGCCCTAAAAGAATAAACACAATTATGAAATGAGCAGATTTCCCTCTTGGGCAGAACTAAAGCAAGGAAAAGAACGATAAAGACCTAAAGCAATAAAACCTGTCAGGTTATGATTCAGGACAGGCAAGAGCAAGTGCAGAAAGCAAGAGATATAACACTTGGCTTTACTCTACCCAAGGGATGCTGAGGTGTGTTTTGAAAGACCAATAAAAGCCCAGCAGGGAAGAAGACCTACACTAAGAGACAACACTGGCCGAAGATCACATCTGTCAATAGGAGCAGAAAACCACTTCTAAACCAGAGCTCATCTCTTAAGGAGCAAGCCAGAAGTGCAGTTGCCTATGATGGCACAGACTGGACTCAAAGGCAGCAAGTCCCAGGCTTAGATGCCTCCTGCCCTAAAGCTGTTCAGCAGACACACTGTTAGAGCAGTAAGAGCTGTAGCCTCTAAACTTTGTTGGTCCACTAAGAAAACCGAAGGAAAATAAATGGCTACAGGAAATGCTGCTTTGAGCTCTGCCTGCTGACCTGCTTTGTATCGCGGTCATCTGTGTGTGCTCCACAGCAGCTGGGACAGCCAGGGACTGGAACCACAGCAGAGATTCAGTCTCACCTGGTACTTACAACTCTTTTTTCCTTTAAGAGGGGAAATATCAACTAATAAATAAGAATTACATCAATTCAAGCATGCTTGCAAGTTGCCACATATCCAAACTAAGAGCACCACACAGACTAGGTACCTTTTGAAGTTTATTTCTAAACTATCTGCAAAGCCTCTGGGATTCAGATGACCCAATTTACACTCTTAACAGCTACGGCCTCTGAAGTCAGAGCTCAACAGATAAGCACATTTGGAACTAGATGATCTTTAAGACCCCTTCTGACCCAAACCACTCTGTGCCTGGACTCAGAACAGCTCTCCAGGGCTGCTGTGCCAGACGCAGCAGAGCTCCTTACCTTAAAGGCCAGATGTTCCAAGAAGAAACCGGCCCCGTTGTTCTTCTCGTTCTCATGGCGGCTGCCCACCTTGATCCACACACCCACCTACGGCAAAGGCGGCGGGGACACATGTCAGGAGAGGAAACAAACGGCGTGCTCAAGCCTCAGGCCATGGATACAACTGCAGGGACAAGAAGTCTGTTCCCAGGCATTGTATCAGTAGCACCAAAACAAGAACAAGCACCAGCAACTGTTTCCCGTGCACATTTTGGCTTTTTACAGAGCAGCCTCACAAACTCCCTGCATGAGGTGTAACTCCTCCTGCTCACTTACACAAGCACAGTGAGGAAACTTGTAGAGAACAAGAGCTTGACTACAGACTTCACACAAATGCAGGCTAGAGCTTCTACTGCTCCATCAGCCCCACCAGTTAACAACGAGAAGCAGAACAGTCTCTGCCAAAAGCTTTGGTTCCAGTGGGTTTGTCGCTTCTGGAGCAGGCAAGACTGACTGCTCCAAGCAAGCCCTTAACCGGCCTCACACTCACCGTACACGTTGGCTGGTTGGACTCCTCTGAAGCCACCCGCAGACCATTGTCTAGAGTGGTGACCTGGGTCTCAGGGACGTTCTGGAGTGTCTGAGCGTATGTGGCAGCACCTCGGTTCC
>NW_009934570.1:0-10981 GCF_000696875.1 Nestor notabilis
AAGGTCCCTTCAACCCAAACCATCCTGTGATCCTTCCTGCCCGAATGGTGTGGTGTAGGGTCAGGCTGGGCACACAGCTCGGGTCCAGGCAGGTGACACCACCAGCTGGCTCACGGCTTTCCCCAGCGAGGAGAGCCCTTCAGTTGGTTGCATGGTGGAACTGCTCAAGACTGGTGTAAGAGCTGAGCCACCACTCTGCAGAAACACAACAGGAAAGCGCTTGTTGCACCAAAGAGCTTGTTAATGTAAGGCAGAAAGCAAAAGAATGGGGCACAGAGCACTCGGCTGATCCCACTGCTAAATCTTTACAAGATGACTCACATCTGAAATACAAGACCTTCACTGTGGTCACAGAATCACACAATGGTTTGCATTGGAAGGGACCTTAAAGAGCTGTTTTGTCAGGATCTGTAGCAAAAGCAGGGCGAAGAGCACTGCTGATGACCAGTGTACTTGAGTTTGTGTTCATGTTCCCTAATGCTTTGTTTCTCTCCCTGCTGGCATTATTTTAAATTCAAAGCCAATCTGATCAGGATTCAGATCCTGCCAGGGTACTAAAGATAATTAGCTGCCTCCCTCCTAATCCTTTTTTCTATTAAGAGACATTTATACAATGGGCTCCTTAAATTCAAAACACTTCTCACTGTTATGCGTCCTAAGTTTGGCAGACTAAGGTGAAGCATCTCACTTTGCTCCCTAGTTACTTCAGTCTTGATTTACAGTAGGTTGCTAATCTCAAGCAAGCACCCATCATGCTAACCCATCGTATGTTCTGTACTCTGGTTCATGCCATAATCAATAATTCATGTGTTGATAACAGCCTCATTAGCTGAGATGAAGCCAGTGCCCTTATTTATAAGAAGAAGATTCCACTTCCCTAATGGCTTTTCTCTTTTCCAGCGAGTTGTGGTCGTGGAAGACATAAAACGATGGAAATCTATGCTTGAGCTTCCTGGGCAACCTAAAGAGAATCTGATTGAAGCTTTGGAGGAGCTGAAGAAGAAAATACCTTCCAAGGAAGTGTTACTTTCAACAAAAATAGGTACATTTTGCCTGATATAGACTATGAATATTAGTCTGTCTTGTGTCTGCTTGGCTTGTCAGTACGAAAGAGACTAGCTTGCAGGCTTCTTCAGAAATGAGTGTAGCTGCCAACAGAAAATTGTTGATATCCAGCCTGCAGTTCTCAGAGCTGGTACTGAAAAAGGCAGCTATCCTCCCATTCCTCCCAGGTTGTCCAAATACTGCATCACCCCTCCTGTGGCCAGATGTTTGAAGAGCTCTTCTTGGGCATCTGCTTGTGTTACTGCTTCTCCTGCTACCTGGGTGCTCTCTTGCCATCCAGGATGTGGCTCATCTATTTGACCTGCCTGAATCTTGTGAACGTGGAAGAAATTCTCCTCAGGTTGGCCCAGAGCTGCTTACTGCATCTGCCCTGAGAAACCCCCAGCACATGGGCAGCTCCATGCAAATGACACAGCCCGATGCCTGGCTTTTTTTCATGGGAGCTGGGGAAGGGATAATGTGAAACCACATGGTCCCTGCCTTTCCTGTCTCATGGAGCGCATCCTGGTGTGAGAGACAGTCGTGCTGGCCTTTGTCATTAGAGGAGCTGGGTCTGTATTGGGAGCCCCCGTTGCCTTAGAAAAGGTGATGCGCTCTGCCTGTTTCCCGTGCTTCTGAGTTGTCATTTTATTTGCTGTATTCAGCTTATGGCTTTTCCCGAGATTTTTCCCGGTGCTTGCCTGCATGCGGCTGGGCTCCAGAGCCACCGAAGCCTAACAGTGACATCTCCTGGCCGACAGTGCTAGTGGTCAGAGAGAACTGCCCTGCTGGAAGAAGGTCCCTTTTGTCTCCTCAGAGGAAAACCTCTTTTGCAGTGACAGGCGCTGTAGATTGGAAAGATTCTGCTTGGAGTCATCGTGGTGTTTGCTTGTTAAAATACTATGAGCCATCACCAGCAGCATCTGTTTCCTTTAAGGGTGTTTCAGTTTAAAAACAGCATTTCACCAGATAATAGTATCTGTGTAGGAAATTAATGTAGCCCTGTGTTACCTAAGTGTTGCTCCAGAGCTTGGTGACTTGGGAAGGTAATTTTCACAGGAATAGGTCAATTCCTTGCTAATTGCTTAAGCAAAAATCACTGCAGCAGCCAAGGAGTGAGAACTTCAGGTTTAATTCCTAATAATTCTATACTAATATTTGGCTCAGTCCCCTGGTTGTTTGTTCAAAACGTGTGGCTGCTTTAGCACCGATACGATTTGGCTGGTGCCCTTTCTGCTTTGCCCACCTCCCAGACCTGAAGGAGCTGTTCCTGTTTTCCAGGTCACACAGTGAATAAGATGCGCAGGCATTCAGATCACGAGGTGGCCAGCCTTGCCAAAGAGATTTACACAGAGTGGAGGACTTTCATCAAAGACCATTCAAACAAGCCCTCAATAGAGGTCAGGAGTGATCCCAAGACTGAGGCTTTCAGAAAGAACGCACGGAAGCTGCTTTGTGAAGCCCTGGATCTAGAGGTAATGTTCAGATCTGTTTGTCTTTGGCTCAGAGAGTTACTTGTAGGAACAAGTTAAACAAACCTTTTTCAGCCATAGTTACTGTAAAGCTGGTCCTGCCTGCAGAGTGAGGACAAGACCAGATGATCTCTTCCTATTTTCAGTGATTTGCTGCATGTCCCCACTTATAAGTAGCTTTGTTTCCAAGGTAGATGATTTCTGGGGGGGGTTGTTAACCAAGTGAACATGCTGATTGTAAGTGAGGTGTATTTGCTCTCATTTACACAGCCAGTCAACAGAATAGTTGTGTATCTACTGCAGTTGGGCCATACAAGAGGAGGAGGAAGTTAATAGAACATAAAGTTTTTCCTACTACGTAACAGCTGTGAAACCAACACTGGGACCTTTTGGGTGTTTCATATTTAAGTAATTAAACATTTGTAAATTTAAATCTATTGCAAAAACAGAGAGGCAAGGTTGACAGTATATAAAGTGGTTATAAATACCAGATCCCTCAGGTATCTTTAAGTAAATGAACAGGGCTTTGCTGTAAGGCTTAATGACTAGTTTGCTTGGTCTGTGAAATTGCCATAATAATTATGCTTTTTAATTTATTCATTAATTATATTTTAAATGGCAAGTCAAGTGATAAGTACTCAAGAGTTTCAAAGCTGTGTGTTTGCTAGCTGTGAGAACAATCTCTCCGACTTCCAGTCCATCAGGACTGAGGCAGCATGAAAGGATGGTTGGCTGTAGGAATGCCTCAGAAAGGTGGGAGCTTACCTTTGCCAGCCCACTGCAAGCTTAGTTCTTGGAAAGCACATGTGTGCACTGTGATAAGAGTGGTAGTAAAGTCTTGAAGTAATGGGACATAAAGGCTATAGTGCAACCCTAAAATGAGTAGTATTGGATAAAGCAGAATTGGCTCTGAACAGGACTTACCTTGAAAGCATGGCAAGGAAAAATTGCCCTCTAGCTTGCAGCTCCCACCAGGGGTGGAAAGGGGGCTTACAGCAGCAGATAGGCAGATAGTATATATAGGAAGGAGAACCACAGAGGTCCAGCAAACGGGGAGCAGGAACACCTGAAAGGGTGACAAAAAAGGAGAAGGGAAGGTGGGGCTGAGTGTATCCATGGGGCTTCTAGTGCTGCCCAGCAGAGGGGCAGTTTAGTCATGGGTGGCAAAACCAGAGTAGGACTTGGAGGAATACTACTTGGCACGCTGGAATCTCCTGCATGCAAAGCATGGGAGATTCCCCATGACAAAAGGCTGAACTGAAATTAAAACTACTTCTTGATGGGTGGGGGATTTTTTTTCTGAGCTGTGCTAAATTACAGGTTTTGGCACATGTTGAAGCAATAACTGCATAATTAACATTTAGCAAATCCCTTTCTGCATTGTTAATTACACCTCCTTCTACACACAAAGAGCCCACATTTCCCTTTATAGCACCAGGCAGAGTTGCCAAGTGTTTGGCATGTCTTAGAGTTGCTGTTGGAATCAAGTTTAAAATAGTATCCAAGGTACCTTATATCAGCAAGATCAAAAGTGAGCTTTATGGAGACAGTAGAACCTAGCTTGTAATTGCACTTGAGCTTGATACCCAGAGCTAGTTGCAGATTAGCTTCCTGTTGTGATGGCAAAGTATTGCCACCCAGCTGGAGATGTGGATATGTTCCCTGCTACTGACCACGTTGCCTTGTTCCTTAATTGCTAGGGTGGAATTAAATTGCTCTTCCTGTTACACTTGTGAGGAGAAGTAGATTTCCTTGAATCTAAGCTGATTAATGAAGAAACACTGAAAAGCACCAAACTGCCCATTTCAATCAGTTGGTCTCCTTGTTAAATGTAAAGATCTAATTTTATACTTTGCTGTTTTCAGATTGATCACCCACTGGCTGAAAATATTGAGCGAGAAGCTTTTCACCTCTCTTCCCGTCTCATTAGCGCACCGTATCGCAGGATGGTGCGAGCTCTTGTCTTCTCATTAAAGCACAAACCTGAAATCCAAGCAGAAGTCAAGGCTGGCACACTCACTGTCCCTGCACTCGTAAAGAGCCATAAAAAGTGAGGTGTTGTGCTTGATCCTGAGTGAGAACTTCATGTGCCTACATCTCTGTGGAAGTGGGAGCCCTTTCTGGTGTGAGAGGAGTGCAGACAGTGCTGACAGCGTGACTCACAACCTGTTCATGTTCACATGAACAGGGCTGCTGAAGACAAGAACTACTAATGATGAAAGTGGTGCTGTAAGTCTGACTTGGGCTTGTTGCAAGGAAAGTTTGTTCTATTCTGCTGTGTATTTCCCTGCTACAAAACCATTGTTGCTGACTCAACTGTGTCTCCCTTCCACCCGTTTGTCATACCTCAGTTTAGCTCCATCCCTGATGTGGATCTGCAGGTGTAATCAGCTGAATATAACATAAGGAGCAGCTCTGTGCTGTGTTGGTAGAAAATACTGGGAATTCAGGGTAATTGGTCTTTGGGAAGATATTCCTAGTGGATAACTGCAAACTCCAGTTACCCCTAAACCAGCCACATTTACTGCAGCTGGGCCCAGCCAGCAGCAAGAGCTAACTGTTCTGTCAAGCCGGGTGATTTCCCTTTGCTACATTCCAGAGTTGGATGCAAAATGGTTTTTGGTAACTTACTGCCCATTATTCCATAGGTTCAGTCATCCTGTGATTGTGGGCATTTTTAAATCCCTAGAATGAAAATCAGCATGCCCTGGAGTATAGGTGCTATCTAATGTGTCTGCTCTTTAACAAGCAGCTCACTCAGACTTCCATACCTCACTAATGATCTAAATGTGGTGCTTGTTCTTACTGTAATGTGAATAAAGAAACTTGAAATGAATTTTCTAAATAAAATTAGGTTACAAGAAAAATAGTCCTTTTAAAGGCTTTAAAGGAGCATGGTTCAGAATGATTGTGTGAACAAATGTAAGCAACAAACTATTGTTTAAATTCCTTCTAGTTATTAAAAACTGGAAATATTGCCTCTTATACTTGCTCCGATTTCTTTAGTGCCACAAGTGATCTTGTTCTCCATAAGCTATTATTAAGGCTGTGTCAGGCACGGTGTTTCTCTACTGTTAGGTAATAAAGTGCTCTCTGTTATCTGTGTGTGTGTGTGTACACAAGGGACTGGTCACAAACCTTCATCTGAGTTATCAGGGTAAACAGAACCCTGAAGTATGGGGATGAGTGAAACCTGCCTATTTGCCCTCATAGGAGTTGAAGCCTTAATATGCCATAAGGAAGCATCTTTTGATGGTTGTGGTTGGCACTCTTACATCAGAAGAGTCACTTAAAGATGAATAACATAGTAGGAAAACGATGAGTTAGTCTATATTCAGATCTTCACCCTAAACCATGACTGACTCATATATGGACCTGCTAAATACTTTTTCTTCTGTGGCCACTAGAAGCTAAAGAAACACCCAAAACTTACCTGAGGTGTTAAACTCCATAAGTTTAATTAGCTAATTGCAGGTTCTTTTAAAAACACCTAAACCCTGTTGTGTTTGCTTGGGCCAGTGCCAAAAAGACCATTTATTCCTGTACGTATTGTGAAGGTGTGTTCAGGGAGCTGGCTTTTGTGAGCACAGCAATGCTCTGGTGTACAGACGTTTCATCTGAGGAAAGTTAAGGTTAAGTGTGTTGGAGACAGTACAAGAGAGAAACTGGCAGATACATGGGAGGTGACTACCTGGATAATATGTCAATAAAGACCTAACAGTTGTTGACCAGGCTGTAGCAAGAGATGTGAAACCCTCAATTTATTTCTTACAAGTAATCAGCTCCATTTCCTACTTAAATAACTTCAAACTGCACAGCTGTAATTGAGTTCATGTATGCCAGACTGTCATGGGGGGAGTTCAGGATCAATGAACAACCTAGCTTTTGCTTCCAGAGCTGTAGCACACAGACCTGCAGCATTTGTTCTCAGCCTTCTGCTCCTGGTGCTGGGCTGTGTTTTCTCTATTTAGGTAAAGTGTGAGAAGCAAAAATCCTGAAGATGAGGAACTCTGGTTCCAACAAAAGCCAGGCCAGAGAAGTTTCCCACACAGGTCAGATAGAGTCAGAGAACTCTGGCTTACCTGAACACACACCCAGTTCACACTGTGCTGTATGTTGGTTTGCAGGACAGGCCTAGGGATCACCCAAATTGTGCACAGAGCAGGTAACAACTGAGGACAATTGCTGCCTGGAAGGGAAGTGCTCTATAGCAATGGCAGTTCTGGTCTGAAAACAGCAACACAGCAAGATCCATTTTTGTTTTATACTTCACCCCTGGGAATCAACAGAGGGGGGAAAGGGATGTGGATGATTCTTTCACCTCTTACTAGTAAGCAGTCCTGCAGAGGGGATGCATTCATGACATAACACTGAAATCTAAAAGCAAGAGCAACATCAACAAGGTCCTGCCATGGGCCAGAGCACCCCTGTGGTGTTTGTGGTGGGTGGAGGAATGGGGAGCTGGTGGGAACACCAGCCTTGTCCTCAAAGTGTGTTTAGAAAGCAAGCAAAACTACAGCCTGACCTCATCTCCTCCTTAGTGCCTCCCTTTGGAAGTGCTGCAAGCCCAAGGAGATAACCAGCCACTCTCAGCAGGCCTAGCTGAGATCCATCCATCCATCCTGAGGCAGGCATGGGACAGCCAGTGCCTCCCCAAGGCCACAGACACTGTGGAGCCACTTAGAGCTGCATGTGAGCTCTCCTGCCCCGCACACGCCACAGGCTCACTCTGTCCTACGCCATCAGACTCTGCTTGGGGATACAAGCAAAGCTCTGCCAGGCCCACCTCTTCCAGTGCCTTTTCCATGCCCTCTTGTGGTCCCTCACACCTTCCTTTTCTGAGGAGCCTTCAGGGAAGAGAGATTTATTTGTTATTTTACTCTATTTTGGATACCTTCAGCTCTTCAGGGCATGCAGTGCAGAGATTTTTTTACTTCATTCTCAACACATGCCAAATATTTATTGTTTGGGAAATAACTTCAGGGATGCAGGCATATTGCAATGAGGAGAAAACTCTCCTATAAACTCCCTCTATTTAATTGCTAACATTTTTGCCCAACTTGTTTTCAAAAGGAGTTAATATAGCTCTGGGTCCAGCCCTTCTATCAGTCTGAATCTGAGTCTGAAGATTCAGACTCAGCTTTGCATAAAACTGACTGACTGGAGAAACTGGAAAAGGTGCCTGAGGGTTGGACTCAGGACAGGAGGAATGCAGGGAACAAGGGAATGCTTTAAGGACAAAACCAGAAAGGAAGGTCGGGAAGGAAGACAGAAACAGAGATGAAAAAGCAATAGGCCAAAAAGTGCTTCATTTCCCCAAAGGGTGATGCTGGATATGAAACAGGATACTCGATACCTGGCAGTAATCAAGTTTTTAATTACTCTGTAAAGACCAGATACTCCCCTTGGAGCAATCTCACCTGCACAACTGCGTTTATTTATGCCTTAGGTTACCTACTGAATCAGTTTGCTACTCATCAGTTCTTCCTTCCTGGGCAAGGCAGCCGGTGGGGAGACTGGAGCTGTGTGATGGATACAGCAGGAAGCCAAGGGATGGCCAATTCCCAGCGCTGTGATCCATTCACTAGCTGTAGACCTCTGGAAATCCCTCGAAACAGAAGGTGGGGAAGGGCCCTGAACCCTACGAAGTACATCACTCCCAAGGCTGTCCTGGCTCTGAAGCATCTGCTACAGTCTGCCTGTGGCAAACCCACTCACAGGGGTCCTGCTCTTTCCCCTCTGGTTTCCCTTGGTTGCTGCTGTGCTGTGCAGACCAGCCACAGGGTCCTGGTAAGACATGTTACAAAGCCAGGGACTCTCCACAAGCTCCTGTCTTCCTGCTGGGGAAACCCTTTTAGATTAAAAGGGAAGATGAAAGGGCTGAGCGGTGGCTCCCTTGTGCTGGGTTTCTCTGGCACGGTGCCTTTGAAATAGCTGGTTCCCTTACTACAGGGCGAACATGAAATGAAGGAGGCACCCAATCTGGAGAAAGGTTCTTTTTCTACCACATTACGCCCACAGAATTCTTTCCGTGGCAGAGTACACAAAGCTGACGGACCTATGGAGACCTGCTGCACACAGCAAGGAGATGGAGGTACCATCACCTGCTCCCTCTGCCCATGCTTAGGGAATACAGGGTGGGCTCAGGGCAGCACGAGGAACAGAGCAAGAATTCACCCCTGCCAGAGCTGACTTCTGACCCTGGCTTCTGAAAGGCAAGTTTAAGGCAGCACCAGGCATCAGTTTGCTCCGTTCCCCATCAGCAGACACGGCTCAGGAGAGCTTTGTCCTGCTGCAAATTACTTGGGCGAAAGAAGACGGGAGCAGACAAGACCCTCCCTGTCCTTTGGAAAAGGGAGCGCGCAGCAGCTCACCGGTTTTCATCTTTTAAGAGGCTCTTCAAAGGTTTCTGCACAAAGAACCCAAACTTTTAGATCTCATTTGCTTCCCTGGCAGCCCTGTAATAGGAAGGGTTTGCTGGGCTGGCCTCGGATTAAGAGATGTTAAGGCAAGAAACAGCCACAGATGTCTTTTGGAGCACTGATCATCTGAAGGAGGCTCCAGGAACTTCCCTCCCAGGGTATGTGAGCACACCACAGGGGCAGGAGCATTAGAATGGAGCAGCAATTGGGGGCTGGAGCAGAGGAGGGACAGAGGGAAGAAGGGAAGAAGAGGTAAAGGGAAGGAAACAGCCACAGCCAGCAAACCCTTGCTCCTGGGCACAGCACCAGAAACACTGAGTCTCCCTCACTCCTTTAAATGGCTGCAGCACTTTTAAAGCATTTTAAGGAGCATTTAAGGATGAAGTGGCATGTCACAGGAGGGGAAACTGAGGCACAAAGGGACTCTGACATGCCAAAGGATGCAAAAGAGGGAAGCCCATGCCAGGGTTACACTGCAGTTAACAATCCTCTAAATCTTCTGCTGGCAGTCCACTAAACAGCATCCATGGTCTCTGTCAATTAGACTAGATTATGGGATGATCCTTGCTAATTATATATTATTACCTAGCAAGCAGTTATCCCCCTATAAAGGGTGCTTCTATAATGGACAAACGCTGTTACTCTAGCACAGCCAGCCCCAGTGGCAAAGAAGAAAAAGCCAAAACCATTTCTGCTGTGGCCAATATTTTGCCTAAGCTGGAATTTTCACATTGCAAACACTGTGTTTCTGTCCCAGACCCAGAGGAGGAGGAAGAGGAGGGCTGTGACTTGCAGAGCCAGCCAGAGAAGGGTGGCAGGGTCCAATCCACAACCCCCAAAACCTGCCGCAGAGGCATGACCGTAAGCTCAGAATCCAGCTGTAAATTCCCATCCATCATGGAGCAAATGCCCCATTCTGTCTCCATATGCCAAAACCCCCATGAGCAGGGGAGGACCTCACTGTCCCCAGGGCTGTGACAACCAGGAAGCAGGGATTAAAATAAGCTGGGAAAACAACTCCTGGTAAACACCACCATTGCCTTTTTAATTGTCCATATGCTTCATCCATTATGTTTCCCCAGATGGCAGGGCTGCTTGACTTCTGCCTCCTCCTCTGTGCCACCAGAGCCTGGGTCTCCATCAGGTACCTGCAGCCCCAAGGCAGGGATGCCCCTGAGGCTGGCATTGCCACCTGAGCAGGGAGAGTTACCCACTTCCCTGTGGAGCTGGGCTTTGGTTTGCTTGTGGCTGAGGCCAGAGGGGTTGGAGGGTTGTTTCCCTTGTCACTGGTTTGCATTATGGGACTTCAAGTCCCATGGTGGTGAACACGGGGGACATCAGTGAGTCCATCCCTCTGCTGGGAGGGAAGAGGGGGAGAAGGCATCTGAAGCCAGTGGTGCCCAACAGTGTGGGCTGGATGGAGGACCTTTCCCCAAAGCAAACCCCTGCCCTTGCTCCATCACCAGCTGAGCAGCCCCTTGCTGCCCACAGCTGATGCTGACCCTGCGGTTTTGTTTCATAGAATCACAGCACGGTTTGTGGTGGAAGGGACCTTAAAGCTCATCCAGTTCCAACCCTCTGCCACGGGCAGGGATGCCTCACACCAGACCACGTCACCCAAGGCTCTGTCCAACCCAAACAGAGTAGCCAAGACAGACCCCTCTGGCCGGGGCACCTACCCGGGACAGGCAGTACCCACTGGGCATCTTCCAGCTGCTGTTCCAGCTGTGGTACCAGTGCTGCATGGGCAGCAAGTCCTCTGCAACACTGGCTGACCTGCCCATGCCAAGGTCCTGGAGAGCCATGACCCACTCGGTGGGAAAAGTACTGGGAGACTTCTGGCTTTAAACACCAACCCCTTGAGAAAACCACCCCGAGGAGCAGCAAACCTGCTGCGTGCCCACAAACCACCCTCGCCTTTGCCCCAGGGCCAGTCACTATTGAATTAACTGTGAAGGCCTGTTTGAGGAGAGGGTGCAGGTCTGAACTGGGAGAATGGATTAGGGGAGCCCAGCCAGCCTTAGACCTCATTCCTGGCATTCC